>NC_066511.1:22049421-22194421 GCF_024679095.1 Eriocheir sinensis
TATAGAAAATGTATTTCCTGGAACATCATAGTGTAGGATAAAGAGTCGTGAGTCATGTTCATAGCGACGTGACACGAGACTCGGGTTATCCTGCAGCCTCCGTAACGGTGTGTCGTGACTGGCGGCTGTTTGGCGGGAAAGTATATAATAGGAACAAAATTGACAACACCAGTACAATAACGTGTCACATCCGTATAGTGTGATATCAGACAATATTCCTTAGCCGTTTTTCATGGCACACAAAAGTTAGAATCACCTATATACTCAGTGTAATGGAAACTTCACACAAACCTCAATTCATGAGATTCACTTTAATAGCAACGCAAAACTGTAAGGAAATATAATCCATTGCCATTTTATAACAAGATTTTGAATTTACACTCCCTCCCTCCATACACGCTGCCACTAACCCTCCCTCCCTCCATACAGGCTGCCACTAACCCTCCCTCCCTCCATACAGGCTGCCACTAACCCTCCCTCCCTCCATACAGGCTGCCACTAACCCTCCCTCCCTCCATACAGGCTGCCACTGACCCTCCCTCCCTCTATACAGGCTGCCACTAACCCTCCCTCCCTCCCTCCATGCAGGCTGCCACCCACCCTCCCTCCCTCCCTCCATACAGGCTGCCACTGTCCCTCCCTCCATACAGGCTGCCACTGACCCTCCCTTCCTCCCTCCCTCCATACAGGCTGCCACTAACCCTCCCTCCTCCTCCCTCCATACAGGCTGCCACTGACCCTCCCTTCCTCCCTCCCTCCATACAGGCTGCCACTGACCTCCCTCCCTCCCTCCATACAGGCTGCCACTGACCCTCCCTCCCTCCATACAGGCTGCCACTGACCCTCCCTCCCTCCATACAGGCTGCCACTGACCCTCCCTCCCTCCATACAGGCTGCCACTAACCCTCCCTCTCCCTCAATCCCTCCCCTCCTCCATACAGGCTGCCTCTGACCTCCTCCCTCCCTCCATACAGGCTGCCACTAACCCTCCCTCCTCCCTCCATACAGGCTGCCACTAGCCCTCCCTCCCTCCTCCTCCATACAGGCTGCCACTAACCTCCCTCCCTCCCTTCATACAGGCTGCCACTGACCCTCCCCTCCCTCCATTCAGGCTGCCACTGTCCCTCCCTCCCTTCATACAGGCTGCCACTGACCCTCCCTCCCTCCCTTCATACAGGCTGCCACTAACCCTCCCTCTCCCTCCCTTCATACAGGCTGCCACTGACCCTCCCTCCCTCCATACAGGCTGCCACTAACCCTCCCTCCCTCCCTCCATACAGGCTACCACTAACCCTCCCTCCCTCCATACAGGCTGCCACTAACCCTCCCTCCCTCCCTCCATACAGGCTGCCACTAACCCTACCTCCCGCCCTCCCTACATACAGGCTGCCACTAACCTCCCTCCCTCCCTCTCCATACAGGCTGCCACTGACAATCACTCCCTCCATACAGGCTGCCACTGACCCTCCTCCCTCCCTTCATACAGGCTGCCACTAACCTCCTCCCTCCCTCCATACAGGCTGCCACTAACAATCACTCCCTCCATACAGGCTGCCACTAACCCTCCCTCCCTCCCTTCATACAGGCTGCCACTAACCCTCTCTCCCTCCCTCCATACAGGCTGCCACTGACCCTCCCTCCCTCCCTCCATACAGGCTGCCACTGACCCTCCCTCCCTCTCTCCATACAGGCTGCCACTAACCCTACCTCCCTCCCTCCCTCCATACAGGCTGCCACTGACAATCCCTCCCTCCATACAGGCTGCCACTAACCCTCCCTTCCTCCCTTCATACAGGCTGCCACTAACCCTAACTCCCTCCCTTCATACAGGCTGCCACTGACAATCCCTCCCTCCATACAGGCTGCCACTGACCCTCCCTCCCTCCATACAGACTGCCACTAACCCTCCCTCCTTCCCTCCATGCAGGCTGCCACTGACAGTTCCTCCCTCCATACAGGCTGCCACTAACCCTCCTTCCCTCCCTCCCTCCATACAGGCTGCCACTAACCCTCCCTCCCTCCATACAGGCTGCCACTGACCCTCCCTCCCTCCATACAGGCTGGCACTGAGCCTCCCTCCCTCCATACAGTCTGCCACTTACCCTACCTTCCTCCCTCCATACAGGCTGCCACTGACCCTCCCTCCCTCCCCTCCATACAGGCTGCCACTAACCCCTCCCTCCCTCCCTCCCCTCCATACAGGCTGCCACTAACCTCCCTCCCTCCCTCCCTCTCTCATACAGGCTGCCACTAACCCTCCTCCCTCCTCCTTACAGGCTGCCACTGACCCTCCTCCCTCCCTCCCACACAGGCTGCCACTAACCCTCCTTCCCTCCCTCCCTCCATACAGGCTGCCACTAACCCTCCCTCCCTCCTTTCATACAGGCTGCCACTAACCCTCCCTCCCTCCCTCCATACAGGCTGCCACTAACCCTCCCTCCCTCCCTCCATACAGGCTGCCACTAACCCTCCCTCCTCCCTCCATACAGGCTGCCACTAACCCTCCCTCCCTCCCTCCATACAGGCTGCCACTAACCTCCCTCTCCCTCCCCTCCATACAGGATGCCACTTACCCTACCTCCCTCCCTCCATACAGGCTGCCACTTACCCTACCTCCCTCACTCCATACAGGCTGCCACTAACCCTACCTCCCTCTCTCCATACAGGCTGCCACTCACCCTCCCTCCCTGCCTCCATACAGGCTGCCACTAACCCTCCATCCCTCCATCCCTTTATACAGGCTGCCACTAACCTCCTCCTCCCTCTATACAGGCTGCCACTAACCTCCCTCCCTCCCTCCCTCCATAGAGGCTGCCACTCACCCTCCCTCCCTCCCTCCATACAGGCTGCCACTAACCATCCCTCCCTCCCTCCTTCCATACAGGCTGCCACTGACCCTTCCTCCCACAAGAAACAACGGAAAAACAATTCAAGCAAAGCGATGCCATACCGACATAGGCAGGAGTTATTTCTCGAATAGGGTTGTTCGCCACTGGAACAGCCTCCCTGCAGAAGTGGTTAGCACAGAGAGCATCAACTCATTCAAGAAACGCATTGATCGCCACTTTGCTACAACGGGAGTGAACTGAAGGTATCCAAGAGTAGGTACACAAGTGCTTTAATCCTTCCCTGCAAGCCACTCCTATGGCAAACGGATTGATTAAATCACTGAACGCAGGCAACCTAGTAATGAGCCAACAGGCTTTCTGCTGCCTGCTAGTCCATGTTTCCATGTTTCCCTCCCTCCATACAGGGTGCCACTAACCCTCCCTCCATACAGGCTGCCACTCACCCTCCCTCCCTCTCTCCCTCCATACGGGCTGCCACTGACCCTCCCTCCCTCCCTCCATACAGGCTGCCACTGTCCCTCCCTCCATACAGGCTGCCACTGACCCTCCCTCCCTCCATACAGGCTGCCACTGTCCCTCCCTCCATACAGGCTGCCACTGACCCTCCCTCCCTCCATACAGGCTGCCACTGACTCTCCCTCCCTCCCTCCATACAGGCTGCCACTGACCGTCCCTCCCTCCATACAGGCTGCCACTGTCCCTCCCTCCATACAGGCTGCCACTGACCCTCCCTCCCTCCATACAGGCTGCCACTGTCCCTCCCTCCATACAGGCTGCCACTGACCCTCCCTCCATACAGGCTGCCACTGTCCCTCCCTCCCTACCGGCTGCCACGGACCCCTCCATACAGGCTGCCACTGACTCTCCCTCCCTCCCTCCATACAGGCTGCCACTGACCGTCCCTCCCTCCATACAGGCTGCCACTGTCCCTCCCTCCATACAGGCTGCCACTGACCCTCCCTCCCTCCTTCCAGGCAGCCACGGACCGTCCCTCGCTCCCTCCCTCCCTCCATACAGGCCGGCATTGACCCTCCCTCCCTCCCTCCATCTATACAGGCTGCCACTAATCCTCCCTCCTCCCTCCATACAGGCTGCCACTAATCCTCCTCCCTCCCTCCCTCCATACAGGCTGCCACTGACCCTCCCTTCCTCCCTAACTCCATACAGGCTGCCACTGACCCTCCCTCCATCTATACAGACTGCCACTAACCCTCCCTCCCTCCCTCTCCATACAGGCTGCCACTGACCCTCCCTCCCTCCCTTCCTTCATACAGGTTGCCACTCACCCTCCTTCCCTCCCTCCATACAGGCTGCCACTGACCCTCCCTCCCTCTCTCCCTCCATACAGGCGGCCACAGACCCACCCTCCCTCCCTCCATACAGGCTGCCATTAACCCTCCCACCCTCCCTCCATACAGGCTGCCACTAACCCTCCCTCCCTCCCTACATACAGGCTGCCACTAACCCTCCTCCCACCCTCCCTCCATACAGGCTGCCACTAACCCTCCCTCCCTCCCTCCAAACAGGCTGCCACTAACCCTCCTCCCTCCCCTCCATACAGGCTGCCACTAACCCTCCCTCCCTCCATACAGGCTGCCACTGACCCTCCCTTCCTCCCTCCATACAGGCTGCCACTTACCCTCCCTCCCTCCCTCCATACAGGCTGCCACTGACCCTCCCTCCCTCCCTCCCTCCATACAGGCTGCCACTGACCCTCTCCCTCCCTCCATACAGGCTGCCACTGACCCTCCCTCCCTCCCTCCATACAGGCTGCCACTAACCCTCCCTCCCTCCCTCCATACAGGCTGCCACTAACCCTCCCTCCCTCCCTCCATACAGGCTGCCACAAACCCTCCCTCCCTCCCTCCATACTGGCTGCCACTAATCTTCCCTCCCTCCATACAGGCTGACACTAACTCTCTCTCCCCTCCCTCCATACAGGCTGCCACTGACCCTCCTCCTTCCATAGAGGCTGCCACTAACCCTCCCTCCATCCCTCCCTCCCTCCATACAGGCTGCCACTAACCCTACCTCCCTCTCTCCATACAGGCTGCCACTAACCCTACCTCCCTCTCTCCATACAGGCTGCCACTAACCCTCCCTCCCTCCCTCCATACAGGCTTCGACGAACCCTCCCTCCCTCTCTCCATACAGGCTGCCACTAACCCTCCCTCCCTCCCTCCATACAGGCTGCCACTAACCCTCCCTCCCTCCCTCCATACAGGCTGCCACTGACCCTCCCTCCCTCCCTCCATACAGGCTGCCACTAACCCTCCCTCCCTTCCTTCATACAGGTTGCCACTAACCCTCCTTCCCTCCCCTCCATACAGGCTGCCACTGACCCTCCCTTCCTCCCTCCATACAGGCTGCCAATGACCCTCCCTCCTCCCTCCCTCCATACAGGCTGCCACTAACCCTCCCTCCCTCCTCCCTCCATACAGGCTGCCACTAACCTCCCTCCCTCCCTCCATACAGGCTGCCACAAACCCTCCCTCCCTCCTCCATACAGGCTGCCACTAACCTCCCTCCCTCCCTCCATACAGGCTGCCACTAATCCTCCCTCCATACAGGCTTCCACTAACCTCCCTCCCTACCTCCATACAGGCTACCACTAACCCTCCCTCTCTCCATACAGGCTGCCACTAACCCTCCCTCCCTCCATACAGGCTGCCACTGACCCTCCCTCCTCCCTCCTTACTGGCTGCCACTGACCCTCCCTCCCTCCCTCCATACAGGCTGCCACTAACCCTCCCTCCCTCCCTCCATACAGGCTGCCACTAACCCTCCCTCCCTCGCTCCATACAGGCTGGCACTAACCCCTCCCTCCCTCCAAACAGGCTGCCACTAACCCTCCCTCCCTCCCTCCAGACAGGCTACCACTAACCCTCCCTCCATACATACTGGCTAACACTAACCCTCCCTCCCTCCATACAGGCTGCCACTGACCCTCCCTCCCTCCCTCCATACAGGCTGACACTGACCTCTCTCCTTCCCTCCATACAGGCTGCCACTAACCCTCCCTCCTCCCTCCCTCCATACAGGCTGCCAATGACCTTCCCTCCCTCGCTCCATACAGGCTGCCACTAACCCTCCCTCCCTCCATACAGGCTGCCACTGACCCTCTCTCCTTCCCTCCATACAGGCTGCCACTAACCCTCCCTCCCTCCCTCCCTCCATACATGCTGCCACTAACCCTCCCTCCCTCCCTTCATACAAGCTGCCACTAACCTCCCTCCCTCCATACAGGCTGCCACTAACCTCCTCCCTCCCCTCCATACAGGCTGCCACTAACCCTCCTCCCTTCCTCCATACAGGCTGCCACTAACCCTCCCTCCCTCCCTCCATACAGGCTGCCACTAACCCTCCCTCCCTCCATACAGGTTGCCACTAACCCTCCCTCCCTTCCTTCATACAGGTTGCCACTAACCCACCCTCCCTCCCTCCATACAGGCTGCCACTAACCTCCCTCCCTCCCTCCATATAGGCTGCCACTAACCCTCCCTCCCTCCCATACAGGCTGCCACTAACCTCCCTCCCTTCCTTCATACAGGCTGCCACTCACCCTCCCTCCCTCCAGACAGGCTGCCACTAACCCTCCCTCCATCGCTCCATACAGGCTGCCACTGACCCTCCCTCCCTCCATACAGGCTGCCACTGACCCTCCCTCCCTCACTCCCTCCATACAGGCTGCCACTAACCCTCCCTCCCTCGCTCCATACAGGCTGCCACGGACCCTCCCTCCCTCCCTTCACAGAGGCTGCCACTGACCCTCCTTCCCTCTCTCCTCCATACAGGCTGCCACTGACCTCCTTCCCTCTCTCCCTCCATACAGGCTGCCACTGACCCTCCCTCCCACGCTCCCTCCATACAGGCTGCCACTGACCCTCCTCCTCCCTCCCTCCATACAGGCTGCCACTGACCTCCTCCTCCCTCCCTTCCTCCATACAGGCTGCCACTGACCCTCCCTCCCTCCATACAGGCTGCCACGGACCCTCCCTGCCTCCCTCCCTCCATACAGGCTGCCACTGACCCTTAGCCTTCGCCTTAACCTTTGCTGTCCTTCATCTTCCACCTTTGATTAGATAGTTAGTGTAGCTTGTCACAAACAACCTCGTAAGGACCAGCATGTCTGCTGTTGTTTGTTCTTCGTTTGTGTTGCTTTGTGTTCCTCCCTCCCTCCCTCCATACAGGCTGCCACTGACCCTCCCTGCCTCCTTCCTTCCATACAGGCTGCCACGGACCCTCCCTCCCTCCCTCCACATAGGCTGTCACTCATCCTCCTTCCCTCATCCTTCCATACAGATGCAGGAAGACAAGAGTTTATCCCTTAGTGAGCAGTTCCTCCTCCGGTCATGGCTGAAAGGATAAGTAGATGTGTAAGGTGTTGTTGTCATTATGCCAGAATCCAAAACGTTTGATGGCAGGGCCATAATTTCTGGTGTGGGCAGAGGGGCCAACCTCAAAATGCCTCTAGAAGTTCTTATTTAAAAAAAATCACCCACCTATGGAGGATCGCTTATATATCACTTATTATTAATTGTAAAGCATAAAGAGCGATCCCCCAAAAGAGGCCGACACTGCCTTCAAAGTGTGGGGAAAAGTATGAGGGATTTGCCAAGCTCCAGGACAATTACTTGATTGCCAGCGTATCATACATGGCTTCTATCTTTGAGAAGCTTAATCAATTAAACCTGTTCGTTCAAGGGAATGGTGGGGATATTTTTTCGTGTTTTGGCAAGACGAGCTCCGTTACCTCAAACTGAATGAAGTTAGCTCAAACGATCAACATCTCAACCCACTGAGAAATGTCGACATGATTACGGTACCTCCTTTTCGCAAGAGTCTAGAACAGCACGTTAGACGGGTGAACTACCAAGTCGGAATATGGAAAACTTCTCATAAAGGTTTTGTATTCAGTGGCTGGGTTGCTGCTGCATTGTTCCAACAATCTTTTCAAAGCGAGGTTTATTTTCTCTCCAGTGTCCCCCTCATCAAATAATCCACATCTTGTAACTGTTTTTGCTTTTTTGCTTAAATATCCACCATATAAAGCTGGCGTCACACAGGGCAAATTTCTGCCAACATGTTGCTCGTTTTTGTTGGTGATAATCGCCAACCAACAATGTTGTGCATCACACTGTGACCCGGGCGGGGCGGGGGCCGGGCGGGGATATCAAATTCTTTTGACGATAAGTAGCCTACTCACACATAAGTAGCCTACTCACACATGAAAAAGTAGCGGATTTCAACATGAAGTAGCCCAGTACATTTCAGAATTACTCAAAATTTAAGTAGCAAGTAGTGGATTAAAAAGTTAAGTAGCGTATAGCCTTCATAAGTCGCCCAATCTGGCAACCCCATGGCCCCGGGGCCGGGCGGCGGTGACCCACCATACAGTCAGTTGAGTGTTATAAATAACTTTACAGAGTGGGCAAATAAATCGGAGAGGGAGGTCTCCCTCCAAAAAGGAATAAAAAGAGTAGAGGGAGGTCTCCCTCCAAAAAGGAACAAAAAGAGGAGAGGGAGGTCTCCCTCCAGAAAGGAGTAAAAAGAGGCGAGGGAGGTCTCCCTCCAAAAAGGAGTAAAAAGAGGAGAGGGAGGTCTCCCTCCAAAAAGGAATAAAAAGAGGAGAGGGAGGTCTCCCTCCAAAAAGGAGTAAAAAGAGGAGAGGGAGGTATCCCTCCAAAAAGGAGTAAAAAGAGGAGAGGGAGGTATCCCTCCAAAAAGGAATAAAAAGAGGAGAGGGAGGTATCCCTCCAAAAAGGAATAAAAAGAGGAGAGGGAGGTATCCCTCCAAAAAGGAGTAAAAAGAGGAGAGGGAGGTATCCCTCCAAAAAGGAATAAAAAGAGGAGGTCTCCTCAAAAGGAGTAAAAGAGAGGGAGGTCTCCTCAAAAGGAATAAAAAGAGAGAGGGAGGTCTCCTCCAAAAGGAGTAAAAAGAGGAGAGGGAGGTATCCCTCCAAAAAGGAGTAAAAAGAGGAGAGGGAGGTATCCCTCCAAAAAGGAGTAAAAAGAGGAGAGGGAGGTCTCCCTCCAAAAAGGAGTAAAAAGAGGAGAGGGAGGTCTCCCTCCAAAAAGGAATAAAAAGAGGAGAGGGAGGTCTCCCTCCAAAAAGGAGTAAAAAGAGGAGAGGGAGGTCTCCCTCCAAAAAGGAGTAAAAATAGAGGGGGGTGGCCTTCCTCCAAAAAGAAGTAAAAATAGAGGGGGGAGGCCTTCCTCCAAAAAGGAATAAAAAGAGAGGGGGAGATCTCCCTCCAAATAGGAATAAAAAAAGGAGAGGGAGGTCTCCCTCCAAATAGGAATAAAAAGAGGAGAGGGAGGTCTCCCTCCAAATAGGAATAAAAAGAGGAGAGGGAGGTCTCCCTCCAGGAAGTAAACATTGCTTTACTACTATCAATAAATAATAACATTTTTTACGGAATTACAGGCAGAAAACCTTAAAGTTAGTACCTTAAAGTTATTATTGGGTTTGGCTTTTGTTTTGTGTGTATGAACAACATCCCTCAGCCTCTAGTAAAGAAATGGATGAAAAGATTCTAACGATTGGAGTTATGTTTAAAATGTAACAATTTTTTGGAAATATTATTGAAATATTTTCCCTTATAAGTAAAATACAATATTAGCGGACTAACCTACGCAGCACGCACGATTATGAGCGTTGGTTATATTTGATAATGTTATCGCTGTGGTCTCAAAGGAATCACTGCTGTCACCCTGACTGTATTAACATTCTCTGCGGTGAATATTTAGAACGGCGGAGAAATAAAGGCGCGAAGAACCCTTGGAAAAAAAAAAAGACCTGCTGGGACTGTTTAGAAGAAGGGAAAGTAAAAGATGATGAAGGGGACGATGAAGCATTGTAATGACGATGTTAGTAATGATGATAATAATATTAATGATAATAATAATAATAATAATAATAATAATAATAATAATAATAATAATAATAATAATAATAATAATAATAATAATAATAATAATAATAATAATAATAATAATAATAAGAAGAAGAAGAAGAAGAAGAAGAAGAAGTAAAAGTCGGTGCGCAGCCCATTTATTTGATATGCCTTTATTTTGGTAAAGTTAAGGTAAAGTTGGGGGCATATGTATAGCTGCTCGTGTCCTCGGTGCCTTGAGCCTGTGGTGGGTAAGAACCCATTCCCCAGGGACACACGGCTAATGTGACATCCGGGTTACCACAGTTTACCTTCCCCAGGTTTCCGCATGTAAGCTACCCATTTATCGACCAGCACGAAAGGGAGGATGAACAGCTGGATGACCTGCACGCCAGCTAACCATAACGGAATTCGAACTCAGACCCGCAGATTCGTAGCTAGGAACGCTAACCACTGCACCTGCATTGCACGCTGCAGGGGGTATACGGCTAATAATATCAGGGCCGTGATATCGGGGGAGCAAAAGGAGCTGTAGCCCCATAATGTTTTCTATATCGGCCTCAAAATGCCCCTAAAAGTGCTTATTTAAAAAGATAATAATAATAAAATGAAAACTGCGCATGACCGCTTCGCTCGCCCCCCTCCCCTCCCCCCACATCTTGAACCTATGATGCCTTCTACCCTCCCCAAGAAATCTCAAAATACGGGGCAGGATAATACATGTGAATAAATGGGTGGGGCTCATCTTTAAAGTCCAGATCCTTCCCCCTTTTAGATACAACCCTGGCTATATCAGTCATGGTGTCGTAATGTAATTGTCTGCATGTGTTTTTTATATAATTGGAAAGCAATACCTTGTTTTCATCAGTATTTCTTCCGTGGATGTTGGAGTTGCATTTACTTGGACGTGATAGCGCACATACCGTATAGTTTTACAAGGCCGTGTGGTGGTGTTGCAATCCAGCGTTTGTTGTCTCATAATAATCATTCAAGTATGCCCGACGCAGCCGTGGTGAAGTGGTTAGAACACCTAGCTGGAAATCCGCGGACTTGTATTTGAATCCCGGCCCGGCAGTCACCCTTCAACTTATACCCTGCTTTTCATCCTCCTTTCGGACTGGTCGATATATGGGTACTTGGGAAAACCTGGAGAAGGTAATATATGATAACCCGGATGTAACACTGGCCTTTTGTTCTGGGGTAATGAGTTATATTCCGCCAAAGCGACGGAGATGAGCACTGAAGCCATGCGCAGCTTTATCGTACGTTCCCAACCTTACTTACCGTTTCTGATGTACACGCAGTATTGGCAGAATTCGGGGAGCGAGGCGGATTTATCATAAGGTAGAGTTCAGAAGCGGCTGGTTATTTCCGGGCACGAGTTGAAATCTCCTCCAGCTCGGCCTGCAAGTCTCATCCCTCGCCCGTTGACCATTTAACTTGCGTTTTATTTATCGGTTGTAGAAGTATCTCTCTCTCTCTCTCTCTCTCTCTCTCTCTCTCTCTCTCTCTCTCTCTCTCTCTCTCTCTCTCTCTCTCTCTCTCTCTCTCTCTCTCTCTCTCTCTCTCTCTCTCTCTCTCTCTCTATAGTATTTCCACGTAAAACTGGCCGATGGGGTAGTGGCGGCTGCGGGGTTAGCATAGCCCCGCACCTTGCCACACGCTCTCAACACCTCTCGCTTCCTCTGCAGCCGCCACTACCGCATCGGCTATTTCACGTGGAAAACTATAGCGTTGATCGGTGCCATTGGTAACGATCAAAGCAAACAAAACGACTGTGAAAGCGGCCCTTAGAGATGCCCGGCACCAGTGTGTTTTGCAAAGTGGCTTAATGATTTTTTTTTTTTTTTTTTTTTTTTTTTACATCTCGGCTTTTTTCAGGGGCCTGGATGGTGGTCTGCCCAAGCCCGTTATGGTGCAGGCAATTTTTTTTTATAGTGGCGCAAGTTATGCTTTATTAATGCTTTATTAAGCGATGGTGCCTGGTTTGTCTTCACACCTGAGCTTTTAGGGAAAGGTGTGCTTTAGTCTTCTACGTGCGCGCGCGCGTTTGTTTGTTTGTTTGTTTGTGTGTGTGTGTGTGTGTGTGTGTGTGTGTGTGTGTGTGTGTGAATGCTACTGACAAGTGAAGTGAATTAGTTCTATGTATATTTGGCGACTCCTTACCCTAATTCTGTCCAGCAGCATGGCAGTGATCTGTTTTCCAGTGCTGGACACCTCACCAGCAATTTTTTTTTCTGCAACTGCCTTAGTTAATAAGTGTAAGTGATTTACATACATATGATCACTAAGATTAGAGAATATGTTTTACTGACATTAGTCTGTAAGACTTCACTTACCACGATATCCATGGAAGTCCACTCTCCTCATGCAATGTAAAATGTGGAGCGTTTGTGTGGCCATAATTTATCTAAAAAGTTTTTCACTTGTTTCACATATATCTATTACGTCGTCTGAAAGATATAATCATCATCCTTTGCTTTTAAGATTGATAAGGGAGTGGATGGAGGAGGCAGTGGGGTCTCTCAAGGTTTGAGCATCAATACAGGCCTTGCACAACGCAGGCTGTGCACAACGAAGTCGGCAATGTAGACAACAATTTTGTTGGAGCACTTTGATAGGTGTGAAGCAATGGGAATGCACACGTATTCATTTTCCTCTGTACTATCTGCATGTACTTTATTTGTTTCTTCTTCAACTCTGCTTTTCACAAGAGAAGGTTTTATTATCTTTACAGAATGCTGAATCACTGCATCATTACAATGACCAGGTACAGTTAGTATTGGTACAGATTCCAGGGGGAGGCAGTTACCATTTGCAATATCTAGCATATCATTATGTACCAGTGACACCTTATAGACAGCAGAAAACTGTCTATCTCTGGGATTATCATTACATCCTCCCACATGCGTTATTTTCCCCAAAAAACAGGTTGCAGCGCAGGAGACAGACGTTTTTCCTCTATTTTTTCTTCACTCACGTTGACACATCCATCCAACATGCTCGTTGTATGCTGAATGAATGAATGAAGAGAGCAGACAGGGTTGGGTCAAGTTAAATGTATGGTGAGGTTTATAGTCAGGTCAGGGCTGGGCAAGGGAGCGGCTGCCATTACCAGTATGGCACTGAGGTGACAATACGCTTAAAAATAAGGGCCTTAAACGCTTTCAGGAGTATCAAGACACCCATCTCCCCATCCGATTTTGACCCTCTTTCGCCTACTCTGTGACCGGGTGAGGGAGAGGCTGTAGAGAGATAAAGAGGGAGGATGAGGAGTGGAAGTAAGGGAGGAAAGAATGTGGAGGGATTGAGAGGAAGGAGAGAGGGAGAAGTGATGGAGTGAGGTAAAGGAGGGAGGGAGTGGAGGATGAAAGAGGGCGGGAGAGGTAAAGCAGAGAGGAAAGGTAAGGAGTGGAGGGAGAGGTGAATGAGGGTGTGTGGAAGGTGAGGAGGAAGGGAGAGAGTGTGGAGTGAAGGAAGTGTGAAGGGAAAGAGTGTGTTTGAAGTGTTTACAGGATCAGCGCCAACGAATTTTCTTATTAATCTTTATTTTTCCCTTGAGATGATTCCTTTACTAAAAAATTGCAGGATCAGCGTCAGCGGATTTTCTTATTAATCTT
This sequence comes from Eriocheir sinensis, assembly GCF_024679095.1. Taxonomy (NCBI): domain Eukaryota; kingdom Metazoa; phylum Arthropoda; class Malacostraca; order Decapoda; family Varunidae; genus Eriocheir; species Eriocheir sinensis. Next base: position 22,062,787 of record NC_066511.1, read on the forward strand.
TATTTTTCCCTAGAGATAATTCCTTTACTAAAAAACAACAGGATCAGCGCCAGCGGATTTTCTTATTAATCTTTATTTTTCCCTAGAGATAATTCCTTTACTAAAAAATTGCAGGATCAGCGCCAGGGAATTTTCTTATTAATCTTTATTTTTCCCTAGAGATGATTCCTTTACTAAAAAATTGCAGGATCAGCGCCAGGGAATTTTCTTACTAATCTTTATTTTTTCCTAGAGCTGATTCCTTTACTAATAAAAAAAATTAAAAAATGCACGCAGGCGGTACTTTCTGGTTGCTAGTTAAATGCGGAGAAGAATCCCTAAGATTTAATTAGGCTAAGTAAAGCTGCGCGTGGCTGCGGTGCTATTCTCCGTCGCATTGGCCTTGTAAATTTAACGGAAAAGCATGCATATTTTTTTTCATAAGCAGTTGTTGTTTTGCGAAAAGGCTGTAACAGTAAAATGTGGGTGGAGGTGATTATTTTCAGGGCTGAGTCTGAGGCTGAGTGTTTGAGGCGTGGCGATGTGAAAGGCTGTGGTGGTCTTGTAGTGGGTGAAGATGTGCCACTGTGGACGATTACAAGGCGGGGAGAGAATGGGATGATTATTATAGGTGAGGGTTGTGGGAGTTTGGGATTACGGTCCTAAGTGCATGCATAAGGGATTTAAAGGTGGGGGGAAGGAGAGCAGGTGAAGAGGTAAAGGCCGAAAAGATGTGGCACTGTGAGGGATGTAAAAAAGGACGGACGGAGGGCGAGTGAGGAAGGGTGATGGGATGTGGCACTGTGAGGACTGGGATAGTGTGGGAGGGTGAGGGGCTTGACGCTCGTGAATGGAGAAATTGAAAGAAGGTAACCTAGGATGCTTTGCTTTTTTGCTCTGAAACACCTGATGTCACACACAGATGTTCTTACACTATATTCAAGGTTATCTTTTACCAACATCACTGTTCTTGGATTGCTCCCCCCCCCCACCACCACCACCACACACACACACACACACACACACACACACACACACACACACACACACACACCTAGGCAGTATTTTTTTTGGGGGGGGGCTAGAGGAGCTATAGTCCCCAATGTTTTTTATATCGACCTTGAAAAGAGCTTATTTAAAAAAAAATCCCCCGCCTTGGCCGGCCCCCCCCCCCCCCCCCATGAACCTATATATGATGCCATCTACCCCCCCAAAAAATATCTGCCAAAATTACGGGCCTGCAGACTCATCCACGCACACAGATATCCAGCCACGTTTTAAGATTTAACAAGATCCTGAGTGTTATTAGATCTGAGTCTAATGTTAAATCTGTAATATAATGTTCTTGGCCGCTAATGCATGACCTTATAACCTGATGATGACCTAATGACCTTATGAGCTTGGGTAATCTTGTGGTGCCCTCAGGTGCTGGCTGCTTATATATATCCTCACTGTTCTGAAAGGATGCACAAGGATGTAAACAGGATCACTAAGTCAATGAGGCGACTTCTTCACTTTTTCATGTCTTACGCGGAAAAGGAAAAGAATAATGGCAGTCAGCGAAGAGATTATGTCATTTCCATCGTAATTTTTTTCGATGGGGAGAGATTTTATGTTTTCAGAAAGTGTTGAGGTTTGTCTGCGTTTATTTATTGGTGGTGTTGATGCGGATTTTTTTGTTATTACTGTTGTTTATTTATTTGTTTTTGTAGGTACTTTTATTTGTTTTGTTGTTGTTATTGGTGTTGTTGTTAGTCTTCTTCTGCTTCTTCTTCTTCTTCTTCTTCTTCTTCATTTTCTTCTTCTTCTTCTTCTTCTTCTTCTTCTTTCTTCTTTCTCTTCTTCTTCGTCGCCGTCTTTTTCCTCTTTTTCTTCCCCGTTGGACATTTCCCCCATTGGACATTTTACTCCCTACACTGTAGTCGACACTAACTAACGGAATGTGTTACTAATTGAGTGAGGCGGGATCACTATAGTCTAGGATAGATATCTAGTCGCGGTTGGTTAGTTCGAAAATTGGCGGTAAAATAACAGAAGGGGAGGATGGCTGGAGGGGGAATGTGCGAGGAGGAGGAGAAAAAATATTGCCCTTCCCAAGGCTACACTGGAAGTAAGACTATTTGTGTTTGTGTTGCGAATATCCACGTCAGAATCTGTGTTGCATGTTTGTGTTTGAAGTTTGAAAGTCTTGTGTATGGGTAGAACTGTCACACTCGTGGGGATGTAGGTCTGACTATAGATAGGAGTGTGTGTGACAGTACTGCGTGGTTAGAGGGGAAACTACATTATGTGACTATAGAAGGGTACCTGAGCGAGTGTATAGGTGTGAGGGTTGTGGGCCAGGGTACAGGTATGGAAGGTAAGATAAGGTTAGGCAAGTTTTGGCTACGTAAGGTATGATAGGGCGAAGTAAGGCCACATTAGGTAAAGTAAGGTTAGGACAGGAGAGGCAAAGTAAGGTGATATGTGAAGGGCTGGAGAAGGGGGTAGATGATTGTAAAAACTAATAGGGAGCATGTGTCCGGGGGTGCGTAGCCTCACTCACTCGCTGTCTCCACTCCCAACAGTATTCCCAAGCAAGGATGATTGTGATGTTGTTAATTAATTGTGTGTGTGTGTGTGTGTGTGTGTGTGTGTGTGTGTGTGTGTGTGTGTGTGTGTGTGTGTGTGTGTGTGTTAAAGAGTGCATTGATTAGCCGTCTACATAATGTTAATAGAGACGTGTGTATACATTGTCATGCAGAGAATAGGGAGTTGACGTCAATGAACAGTGCGAGAAGAACAGATCAGGTTAGTTTTATTATGAGAGGGCAAGGTAAGGTTAAATTAAGCAAGGTAGATTTAGGGATTTAGGGAGGTCAGGGAAGGTAAGGTAAGGTAATTTAAGGCAAGGTAAGGAAGGCTAGGAAAGGCAAAGGAAGGTAATATAAGGTAAGGACATGCATGTTGGGTGTGGGCTGGGGTGGGATTAGCATATCATGGGTATAGATTTGTCAAAAAGGAAGGATGGAGATTACTAATGATTTTGTGGGTGCTTTCTGAGTAAGTGCGTCAGGATATATTCGGAGATGGTGACAGAGTATACTGACAATGGGTTATGCAGGCTACGCGTTGGGATGGTACTTAATAGAAAGTATGTTGTGAGCAGCCGGTATAGCTGCGCGTTGCCCCGGTGGTCATCTTCCTCGCATTAGCCTGTGGTGCATGCATGGGTAAAATTTCTGACATAATGAAAGAGGAAAGTGGTCAATAGGCAGGGATAAATGGGTGTTAATCTGGCATATCGAAAGGGAATGGGTTAATGACTAGAGGAGTGGGTGTAAATTTAGCGTAATGGGAAGTGAATGAGGTCAAGAGGCGGAGGTGATGGGTGTATAATGAGCTTAGTGAAAAAAGAAAGGGGTCAATAGGTGAAAATAATGAATGTAGAGTTGTTATGATAAAAGGGGAATGGGATCAATAGTGGGAGTGTTGGGTGTAAATTTGGCGTAATGGAAGGGAAAGGGGTTTTGATAAGGGGAGGTCATAGGCGTAAATCTGTGGGGGGGGGAGTAGAGATAATGCGTGTTTGTGGGTAAAGTGATCCAGGATGGGTAATAGATGCCAAAGTGTTAACGGGATGGATAAGATAAGGTAAGGTAATGCAGGTAAGTTATAAGGTAAGGTCAGGTAAGGTAAGGGAAGTGTTAGGTGGTAGGTAGTATGACACGGTGATGGAGAATGGGTAAAGCGAGGTCAGGTGATAATGAAGGGTGTTAATGAGGGCATGGGAATTGTGACAAGGTAATGAAGTGTGAGGTTAGAGAGAGAGAGAGAGAGAGAGAGAGAGAGAGAGAGAGAGAGAGAGAGAGAGAGAGAGAGAGAGAGAGAGAGAGAGAGAGAGAGAGAGAGAGAGAGAGAGAGAGAGAGAGAGAGAGAGAGAGAGAGAGAGACCCACATCCTCAAACATTTCGGGGCTTACACACCCACATTTGACAAGGCTTTTTGGCCACTCTACTTTATTTAGGAGCGGTAAGTAGCGGTTTTGTTTTGTTTTTTCATTATTGTTTTCTTTTTTTTTACGCCCTTGTACTGTCTCCTCTGCTGTAAAAAAAAATTAAAAAAGATAAAAAGACGTTGTGGGTATTTCCATAAGTAGTTGCATGAGCCTTGTGATAGTTTGACAAGGCTTCTGCACCATGAAAGTAAAAAAAAACACTCATCAGAGCCCGACCAATCTCGTGTGGCCTTTGGAAGTATGTGTTGTCAGAACCGAAAGCAAGCTGAGAATATGGGCCTATAAGTTTCAGGGTATAGATGATAGCGTAACAATTTTTATTTTTTATTTTTTTTATTTTTTTTAACAGGAGGAGACAGTGCAAGGGCGTAAAAAAATAATAATAATAATAATAAAAAAAAAGCCAGCTACTTACTGCTCCTAAAAGTGAGTAGGGATACAGTGTGGCAGGGTGACGTTGATGAGGTGCGTGGGGGGGATGTGGCAAGGTGAAGATGTCAATGTGATAGGAAACAAAGGGGGTGTATTGGGGCGCGGGACAGGGTGTGAATAAGGGTAAGACAAGTGTGTGTAATGGGGGTGAGGGGATGGGCAAACTACATCATACCCCGGCGAGAACTATATAGCCTTTCCTGACATTATCTAACCTAAATATTCCTTGCATTACCTTACCTTGCCTTACCTCACCTTTCCTTACCTTTCCTTATCTTATCTTACAGTCCTTTCCATACCTTACCTCACCTTTCCTTACCTTACCTTATCTTACAGTCCTTTCCATACCTTACCTCACCTTTCCTTACCTTACCTTATCTTACAGTCCTTTCCATACCTTACCTCACCTTTCCTTACCTTACCTTATCTTACAGTCCTTTCCATACCTTACCTCACCTTTCCTTACCTTCCCTTACCTTATCTTACAGTCCTTTCCATACCTTACCTCACCTTTCCTTACCTTACCTTATCTTACAGTCCTTTCCATACCTTACCTCACCTTTCCTTACCTTACCTTATCTTACAGTCCTTTCCATACCTTACCTCACCTTTCCTTACCTTACCTTATCTTACAGTCCTTTCCATACCTTACCTCATCTTTCCTTACCTTACCTTATCTTACAGCAATCCTTCCACACACACTTAAACACATCCACATCTTACCTTTCCTTCCCTTTCCTTCTCCATATTTTTCCTTAGCTTAACTTGCCTTACCTTACCTTACCTTACCTTACGTATTGTGCCCTTCTCACACAAACTATACCATGCTAGTGCAGAATTCTTACGCGTCCTTCTGACACACACACACACACACACACACACACACACACACACACACACACACACACACACACACACACACACACAGAAATACTGGAAAAATAAGGTAAGGTGATGTAAGGCAAGGCAATGCATGGTAAGATTAGTATAGTAAGGTAAGGTAAGGTAGAGTCAGATATGATTAAGTAGGATAAAATAAGGTATAATGAGGTTACATATGGTGAGATGGGGTAAGGTGTGGTTAGGTAAGGTAAAGTGAGGTAAAGCATAATTTTATATAGGTAATGTATAAGGCAAGGCAAGGGAAGATAAGGTTGGGAAAGAAAAGTTGAGGTTAGATAGGGTAAGATAAAATGAGGTATGATAAGATAAGATAAATCAAGATAAGGTAAGGTATGGTAAGATAAGATAAATCAAGATAAGGTAAGGCAAGGCAAGATAAAATGAGGATAGGTAAGGTTAAGTAAGATAAAGTAGGGCAAAATAAGGTAAGGTAAGATAAGGGGAGATAAGGTGGGGTAAAGTTTGGTCAGGTAACTTGAGGAATAAGGTGTAGATTTGTTTGTGGATTAGTTTGAATGAATAGTGATAACGTTGTGGGGAGGGGTATAGAGAGGCGCATGGATAGAGAATGACAGGTGTTGTAGAAGGGTGAATTAGGGTGTGAAAATGTGTAAAGGAACTGATGTAAAGGTCAGAGGTCAAAGTTTTCCATTGCAGGTTGAGTAAAACTGTGACAGTGTGAGTGAAATGTGTCAGGATGGGAATTGGATTATGATCCTGAGTGTTGTTGCTTCGAATGTATAGATAAAAGAGGGTAGTGGCATTCAGGTCCATATTTTCAAACATTTTAATGCTTTCGTAAAGGTTGTGGGTATTTCCGTGGTTAGTTTTTTTAGCCAATTGATAGTTTAACAAGGCTTCTGGACTTTGAAGGTGAAAAACACTCATGAAAACCCGACTAATCTCTATATTTGGCCTTTAGAATTTCGTTATTTGACCCGAAAGCGTCTGAGAATACGGGCCTTAGATTCGGCAGTGTTCGTGTGAAGAAGGAAGAGCTGGAAGCCTTTGCCAGTGATGGTGTGCTTACGAATGTGAAGATAAAGGTCATGCAGGTGTGGCAGTGTTCTGGGGTGTTGTGTATGCCGATGTTCGTGTGGACAGGGGGAAAAGAAGAGCCGGAAGCCTTTGTCAGTAATGGTGTGCTTACGAATGTGAAGATAAAGGTCATGCTGGGGTGTTGTGTATGCCGATATCGAAGAGTTAATTGTGCTGTGGTTGCATAGAAGTAAGAGGTGCTAGCTGTGGCAGTGTGAAGGGATATGGTATAATAGGGGGTGTTTTTGAAAGGGTTTGTTGTTTATGGTGTCGTTACTTACTTATAGAAGAGTGTTTGATAGGTGTAAGTACAGGTGGGTGTTGGTTAGCTGTGGCGGTGTGATGATATGGAAAGGGGTGTTGTTTGTGGTGTGGTTATTTATACTTATATACAAGAGCGAATTATAGGTGTAAGTATGGGAGGTGCTGGTTAGCCATGGTAGTGTAAAGGTATGATGCTATGGTGTGGAGTATATTAGTGGAAGGGTTTGTTATTTGTGGTGTGGCTACGTGTTTGTAATAGGGTGTTTGGTAGGTGTAAGTATATAGGAGGGTGTTGCTAGCTGTGGCATTTCGAAGGGATATGGTTTAGGGGGAATTAGTGGAAGGATTTGTTGCTTGTGGTGTGATTATGTACTTGTAGGAGAGCGTTTAATAGGTATAAGGGATGTGTTGGGACGTGTGGGTGATCGGAAAGGGTTGTTATAGTAGTGGTGTGCTTACGTATGCTTGAAGGAAGATATTTGTTGGGTATAAGGGATATGGGTAATGATTTGGTGGTTACGTATTGGAGAGGTTTGTTACAGTAGTGGTGTGGTTACGTATACTTGAAGGAAGGGACATGGGTAATGATTTGGTGGTTGCGTATTGAAGAGGTTTGTTACAGTAGTGGTGTGGTTACGTACATGTATAAGGAGGGTGTTTGATAGATGTGATGGCTTTGGAAATCAGGATGTGGTATGAGGGCACTGGAAAGGTTTGTTATAGCAGTGGTGTGGCTGGGTATTTGTATGGTACAGGTAAGGGTAAAGTCAACAGGTATGGGAGAATATATAACCAAGGGACGCGGTGGAGGCAGGCATGAGTGATGTAGACTGGCAATCGATACTGTTATCCAAGTTTTCCTTCTTTTCTGTTTCTTATCACCGGGAAGACGTTAAATGTCGCTCACCACTTCCTAATGAGGTATACCACTTGCCTCATCCATCATATTTCACTATTTACGAGTAACCTCTCTCTCTCTCTCTCTCTCTCTCTCTCTCTCTCTCTCTCTCTCTCTCTCTCTCTCTCTCTCTCTCTCTCTCTCTCTCTCTCGAATGCATATGATCTTGCAGCAGTCACTTTACTTTCAAATGATGGCGTTGTTATGCATCATGTAATATTCAGTTGGTGTTCCATGACTTAAGTGACTGGACGCACGAGAGGCAGCAGGTGTGAGTACAAATAGGCAAGCAGTGATGAGGCATTGATTGACCTTACTGCACGAATGGGTATCAGACCTTTTATTGCCTTATACATGGGTTAGATGAACGTTAGTAGTAAAGAGGAATAAAGTTACGGTATTGATCGTACTGCGCGTGAGGGTATCAGAAAAACGTTCCTACCTTAGATATGGGTTAGATGGATGTTGGTAATGAGGGTGGCAATAAAAAGTAATAAAGATAAGGTATTGATCCTACTTCACTTGTTGGTACCAGAGCCTTCCTGCCTTAGATATATTGATTAGATGGATGGTGGTAATCAAGAGTAATCAAGATAAGGTATTGATCCTATACTACACTTGTTGGTACCAGAGCCTTCCTGCCTTAGATATATTGATTAAATGGATGGTGGTAATCAAGAGTAATCAAGATAAGGTATTGATCCTACTTCACTTGTTGGTACCAGAGCCTTCCTGCCCTAGATATATTGATTAGATGGATGGTGGTAATCAAGAGTAATAAAGATAAGGTATTGATCCTATACTACACTTGTTGGTACCAGAGCCTTCCTGCCTTAGATATATTGATTAGATGGATGGTGGCAATCAAGAGTAATAAAGATAAGGTATTGATTCTACTGCACTTGTCGGTATCAGAACGTTCTTGTATACTTTAAATATAGGTCAAAACCGTTAAATGAATGGGAGCAATCAAGAGTAATATAAATAAGGTATATTGATCCTATTACACTCATGGGCTCCAGAACTTTCTTAACCTAAAATATATGGATTAGATGGATGTTGGTAATTAAGATTCCGTATCTCTGATCCATTAGCAAACTGATAACACCATGCAACTGTTGCTATACCACTAATTTCTTTCATTTCCTTTGTTGTATACTTTCCTGGTTACATACCTGCCTTTCCTTCTTGCTTTACATCTGATTAAAGAAAAAGAGAAAGAGTTGGGTAAATGGGTTCCTTGTCGCCGGAGGTGTAACAAAGACTGTGAGAAAAATCATGAGGGATAATGCTGACGGGAGTTAATTAGGAGTCGATTAGGAGGTTATTAGTGGTAGGTAGGTAGGCAGGTTGTGTTGTAGGGGGAAAAAGTATGGGTGTATGTGTAGAATGTTACAATGGTGTGTGTGTGTGTGTGTGTGTGTGTGTGTGTGTGTGACAGCGTCCTGGAAAAGGTGTAGAAGTCTGGGAAAAGATCAAGGTAGTGGGTGGGTGTAGGAGTAGTAGGTGTATAATAGGGTGTGGTTGGTAGACAGGGGGGTGGGGGGTGGGGGGTTGAAGGATGGCACTGGAAGAATTGCATGCGTGCGTGTACGTGTGTGTCTGTATGAGAGAGAGAGAGAGAGAGAGAGAGAGAGAGAGAGAGAGAGAGAGAGAGAGAGAGCATTAATAGCTAATCTTTATTGTTTTTTTATACACATACACAAATATACAGTACACACACACACACACACACACACACACATACTGACAACACACACATACACACCAACAAAGAAACAAAGAAACAGATCCACGCACGCAAGCTCGGGGATGTTTCAAGCAGCGAGACATGGGCGTGACGGCGACAGGGGGGACTTGCTCCAGTGTCACGCCTGACCTTTCCCGGGCCGTCAGTCTCCCACGTGGTCGATACAGGTGCTCCCTTTAATCACACGTGGCGGGGCCGCCCTCCCCCGCCCCGTTTAAAGTTCTTTCGGTCGTAGCTGAAGGGGGACTCGTAAACAACCTCACACCACGACACCTGACCAACTTGTTTGCGACCACTGTGGAAATGTTTGTTTTCTCTCTCTCTCTCTCTCTCTCTCTCTCTCTCTCTCTCTCTCTCTCTCCTATATGTACTATATACGTTTATCTATCTATGAATGTTAGTCTGGATTAACAGATGGATAGATATAGCAACAAAAAAGAAACAGATTGAGATAGATAAACAGATAGATATAGATAAGTGAGAGAGAGATAGGCAGGTAGGTAGACAGATAGTGCTGTGTGTGTGTGTGTGTGTGTGTGTTCCCCCATAGACAGGTAACTGGGCTGCACCCAACAAGTGTGATTGATCATTAGCCGTGACACAATAGCCTGTTGTGGTGTTGGGCGGAGGAAGGGTCCGTTTGGCGGTGTCTGGCACCTCCGCGTCCCTGCCATGCCGTACTGGGCTAAAAGTTGCCGATACATACAAGCCCGGCTGTGTAATCTGATACAGGCCTAATATTCCTTAAACTCGGCGGGGATGTGGCTGTGGCGGTGGCTGGCGAGTCACGTTCGTCAGCTGAACACGCCCTGCTGATATCATGGTGCCACACCTCATCATTAGAGGAGACTGGTAAACAAGGAAAAAAATAAAGAGAGCTGGTCCCGCTGACTTCATTTCCCCCGTCGCAATTACAGCCCCAAGTATTTCGGGACTGCGCGTTCGGTCCTCGCCGCTGATTGGTCCACGCTAGCTGCCAGACGACGCTCCATGTGACCAACTCCGAGGCGATGGGGCCGGTACGGGAAAATCTCACATCTATCTACTTCCTCTAAGCTGTAAATCCAACATTAAGGAAGGCGCTAAAGGATACCATAGAGTAATGCTGATTCTCGTCTTCCCAGCCCTGGCTCAGTAGGGAAAACAATTGTAAAGTATGGTTGGATATTTTCAGAACGGCCCCGCGAAATTTCATTATAAAGTCCATAGCAGACGAAGCCGTACGAGGAGCGTGGGCTGGGACTCCGCCCCTTGCTGACGTCATCGGTCGAGGGTGTGTCTATTCGCTGACTTGTGCTCCCAACGCAGCACCCGCCACCCCATTGGTCGGCATTATTACAAACCGACCAATCCGGGGCGAGGGGCTGTGCCTTGTAGATGACGCGAATATGACCCCTCTGGTTCAGTGTTTCTCTCGGTCTACCGTGGAAAGGATTGCCTTGTGCTGGATATTCAGGCAAACTCTGGGTGATTTTTGACTTTTGCCGGGCAAGGATGTATTTCGTTCTTATCTTCACGTAGACGGAGGCAGCCCCGAGGTTTGCAGAGTCGAGCAGCAAGCTTCAAACAGAGGTAAGGTCCCTTTGGCTCTTAGGGACGGGCTGGGGCTACGTGGCTGCCAGGAGAGTCCATTGTGAGTTCGGTGGGGGAGGTAGCTTGGTGGTGCTGGTGGTGGTGGTGATGGTGCTGGGGTGGGTGAGGCCATTGCTGGAGTTGGGGAGGTCGCTTGGTGGTGGTGGTGGCCAATGGCAGGAGGTTTGAGGAGAAGGTGTCTGGTGGTGGTGAGGCTCGTTGCGTCTGCATCAGATACGCTCGCTCCCTCGCGCCTCTCCTCCGCTGCTGGCCTTGAACTTACTACTCTAGCAGCTGTTTATCCCCCCGTCCTCCTCCACCTCCTCCCTCCGTCTCTCTCTCTCTCTCTCTCTCTCTCTCTCTCTCTCTCTCTCTCTCTTCGACCGTGAAGTGATCGTTAGTAGCTAATACAGACCAATAGAAAGTATATTACATCAATTTTTAGTTTCATTATTCTGACCAACCAATGTTATTGTGTTTATTTCATCTACTTTCTTTGTTGTCTGCTATCTCCGTTCGTGGGCACATACCTCGGCCATCTCCGGGAAAGAAAGGAGGCCGCAGTACCTTGGGAAAGCCAGTTCTCAATAAAGAAATATTCAAAGTATTGTACAATCACTATCAACGGGAAAGTCATGGTGTACTTATCATGAGGGTTCATCCAACAACAGTCAAACGTCAGTTGTAAGATATTTTGGGGCTTATCTTTCTTTGTCGTAAATACTATCAGAGGTGAATCTTTTGGTGTAAACTAATCAGCTTCGTTTCAAGTTTGTTCATACCTATATTTATTTATTTAAGACGGTAATTTAATTTTCTTGACTTCCTTAGCTCTGATAGATCTAAGCTTCACGTGATCATATATCCATCCTGTATTGTCAGGCCTGAAGGAAGGGGAATGGAGAGGACCATCAAATAAATGCAATAAAAAGGATGGTAAATTTTATCTGATAACGGACCAGTAGCACATACACACACACACACTTGAACACAACAGATGGGTAACAAGTATAGGAATGGGAAACGAAACTAAGGAATATTGAATTATAAGCCTTCTCGTGGAAATTTTAATCTTTCGTATGATGCAGAAGTACGAATTTAATTTATTATGTCTAACTTGAAACCCGACATCAGAAAACCTTCGACCACGATTACATATTTGTTTCTAGTGGAATATTACTGCATTGACCAAGTTATCTTAGTAAAGTGGGGTCACTCTATATCGACAAAAGTATAAAGAAAAATAGCTTCGGATGTCAGGGCCAGGTGAGGAGGTTGCCAGACATTTAAAGTGGCCCCAGCGTACGCGGGGAGGCGCGGCGCGGGCTAGCGGTGGCGGGCCGTCGTCTGGCTGGCAGCAGGGAGGCAGCCGACCAGATCCGCGCGAAGAGGTGGTGTTCAGTCACTTTAGTGGAGAAACGCTCGCCGTCTGTTTGTTTCCTTGGCCAACACCTTGTGGTATATCGCAATGGTTATGCTATACCGTTTCTATGTTTGATGTGGTGTGGGTAATATGAGGGCCTTTTGTTAGTCTACTAAATGCTCAACTTCACTCGCTTTCTTTGTGTTAAATGTCTTGGGTCTCTGTTCCTTGGTATCTCATGCAGCTTTTGTTGGGTAGTATACCTGTAAATATGTTTAGTATCTTGAAAGCAAATTCAGGGTACTCTCCGTCATAGATGCTGTACTACCTCTGAAGTAGGGATGGAAACATCTTTTATCTTCATTGCAACAAAAGTGGTCCGCGAATTTCTCATCATAGACCAAATCTGAACACTTGAGAGGTTATAGATAATGTTGCGTTGGTATGTAACATGTCTTTTCTTTGAAGAGGCTGGCGTCATTAAAAAAAAAAAAGTTGTATAAATGAGCAGGGTTGTATCGCACTGACACAAATAGTGTACAAATATACATATATTTCCGCCGCAATGGACGGTTACAAAAGTGTTTACTAGGTTACCGGTACTTGGGAAATCGATGCACAGTGGTTACCCTTTCCTCGCTTGCCTATTGTTTTTTTTTTTTTTTTTTTTTTTTTTTTTACATAATTGTCACGCTTTTTCTCACTCAATGCGTTGAACGAAGATGAAGTGCAGAAATGTGTTGGACAAAATACTGGGAACCTGCCAGTGCATTATTATTATTATTATTGTTATTGTTATTTATTATTATTATTATTATTATTATTATTATTATTATTATTATTATTGTTTTCTTTATAGACACCATAGAGAAGGATTTTTGATTCGTGCGATTAGTTTCACTAGACCTGGTCAAAGCAAGCAATGCAGTTTTTTTTTTATTACTTTAGGGAAAAGTTAGCTGGCCGAAGTTGGGAGTTAGGCGTTATTGGAGAGAATATTAATTCATATCTTCCAGACTATAGATAATTTAGATCTTGAATTCTACTTCAACTCTCTCTCTCTCTCTCTCTCTCTCTCTCTCTCTCTCTCTCTCTCTCTCTCCCAAACCTCGCCCAGATAATAACAACTAGACTGTATCTCACGCAGGAGTATATATATTTAGTATTTTTTTTAAATCAGCTTCTGATGTTATTTCGCTTATAAGAAAAAATAAATAAAAAGGAACTGACACCGGGGTGGAGGGCGGCTAGTGGGCGGAGGAGGGCTGGCAAACCTCCTCTCTCGGCCCTGTGCATCGCCTCCACAGTGTGTTTCCTCCTCCCACTTCCCGGCCTTGCCTCGTGGGGTGCTGGTCCTTTGGTATATTTCTATTCCTCTAACTTGGGTGCCTTACATCTTGGACCCATCATTCCACCGTATAATTCTCTCACTGTCGTATAATTTCCTTTAAAGGCGATTTTTCTGTCTGTACATGTGGCACCAGCGCAGCACTGCATCAAGTAACAAGCTGAAGACGGGACCTTCGCTATAACACCCATTCAAACTTGTGAGAGGAAGCCAAACCCTCTGAAAATCACATCTAAGGCAAAGAAAACGTGGTCGTGAGGTACATTACTGGAGACTTCAAGATCCAGACTAGACTGGGGAGATATTCCTTGGTGGGGGTCGATATGTCGCGGAGATGAGAGAGCTGCCTGCCTGCCTGGTCGCTCTGTCTAGCCCGAGGTGGGGTTGTGGCGGCCTGCTTCCACTGCTCCACTTTATTTACGGATCCACCTGCCGCTCTGGTCCATGGTGGCTTATAGAATGGCTGGGAATCTTTGAGTGGATGTTGCTGGGTTTGGACGATAAGGCGTGGATGAAGCGGTTTGGTGAGTGTGGGTGGGCGAGTGAGAGCGTGTGGTGACTCCTGGCATCACTCAGTCCCCTGTGTTTACTGGAGAGGAGTATTGACTGCTCTCTCTCTCTCTCTCTCTCTCTCTCTCTCTCTCTGGGTTTTTAAATGCTTGAGATGGGGTTTTAATATCTTGGGTTTTCGTTCTCGTGGTTTGTTGTCTAGGTTCTTCGTGGACTGGTAGAGTTTGCTTGTGGTGGACTTGCATTATTTTTTCTTCAAGAGAGAGAGAGAGAGAGAGAGAGAGAGAGAGAGAGAGAGAGAGAGAGAGAGAGAGAGAGAGAGAGAGTCCTGCGTTACACTGCCTCTCACGCCAAATAAACCATCTCAGTCATAAACCGTTCCTTGGGTTGTAGGTTGTTAGACTTTAGGAGGGTGACTTTCTACCATCAAGGGTACACCTCTGCTCTCCTTGTTTCCACCAGCACCACCGGAGGCACACTTCCAGTTCAAGATAGGGCTGTACACACACACACACACACACACACACACACACACACACACACACACACACACACACACACACACACTGCACTGCCATGCATTTCTATTTTTCCTCAAGAAGTGGAGAATCAAATTTATTAGGTCGAAATATGTGAACTCTGTTAAGACATGCCCTTTCCTGTATCCTTATGGAAAGAGAGAGAGAGAGAGAGAGAATTCACAAGTTTTTTCCGTCATTAATTTCTTGAAGCCGGTAATGAAGGACGTTGCAAAAAAACATTGTCTTCTTGGCAAAATACCTTCATATTACAAAGGCATTTCGTAGTATAATGATCATTTAGGCAACATGACTCCATATTACAAAGGCATTTCGTAGTATAATGATCATTTGGGTAACATGACTCAAGCTACTTTCATCATTCTAGAACTTTTTTATCACCCAAATATGTGACGTTAACGGTTAAGGAATTTGAAGCTCTGGAAATATGTAATAATAACACACCATTCTTAAGTGTTATAAAAAATATGCGGACGTTGTGACTGTAATTATGTGTAAGAGGTAGGATAGTTCTTTTCATAATTAAGTGGAGAATGTAAGAAATCCACTTGTCACTTCTTATTCTTGTGATTAAAAACAGGTCACGAGAATTTCCAGCGCATCAGTTTAGTCTAGAGGAACGTTTTCCTTAAAAGGCAACAAGTTAAGGCGAAATTGAATTGAGTTCCCAAGATACTGCTGACCTTCCCCGAAAGCACGTGTACCAGACTGGTTTGGATGTTTTCTTTCTTTCTCTTGCCTTGCGTCCTTGTTTTCATTTTCCTCAATCTTTCCCATTTCCGCATTTCCTCTTTTTTCATTTTCTTCAGTCTTTCTCTTCCGCATTTCTTCTTTCTTTCTGACCTCTTTCGTTGTGGTCTTTTCTCTCCGTTATTTTTTTTTTCTTCATTCTTTTTTATTTCATTTCTTCTCTTTGTCCTCTTATTTTGGTTTTTATTTCCGTCTTCCATTTTTCGTTATTTCAGTTTTTTTTAATTTTCTTCATTCTTTCATTCCTTTGCTTTTCTTTCTCTGTCCTCTTTCGTTTTGGTCTTTCTTTTTTTTTTACTTTTATAGAGTTATTTTCTCTAAATTTTATTTATATGTTTGCCTGTTCTTACTATTTTCTATTTTATGTTTCCGTCTCTTTCTTTGTTTATCTTTATATCTATCTATCTAGTTTTATTTTGATTTTCCACTTTCATTTGTATAATTTCATTCTTTCATTCTTTTTTTCTTTTAGTTCTTCGTCCTTTTCTTTATTTTTATATTAGTTTTTCCTCTCTCTCTCTCTCTCTCTCTCTCTCTCTCTCTCTCTCTCTCTCTCTCTCTCTCTCTCTCTCTCTCTCTCTCACACACACACACACACACACACACACACACACACACACACACACATCGCCTTTAATTGTATCGTATACATGATTTGGAAGTACACTTTTTCTTTGTGTGTGTGTGAGGTGGGGGGGGTGGAGAAGCGTGGTAATTATAGGAAAATTCAAATATATTATCTTGCAAGTTTCTCTTGAATTAACGCCAGCTGAGCATCTTGACTTTCCTTGAATTCTTAAGGGGGAAAATAATGTGTAAATTACCCGAAATTCACTTTATACGGCCTACTATTATTATTATTATTATTATTATTATTATTATTATTATTATTATTATTATTACCATTGCTATCATCGCCATTAGCATTATTCATATTAATTGTCCGCCTGGGTTCATCCGTTATATACTCATTGTCACATAAGTTACGGGTAGATTTTAATTTTTGTTATCTTCTTTTTCTTCTTTTGTTCCCATTATTATTATTATTATTATTATTATTATTATTATTATTATTATTATTATTATTATTATTATTTAGTAGTAGTAGTATAGTAGTTTTATTTTTTTCTTTGTCGTCTTCTGTCTGTTCATATTTATAGTTTTATAATACACACACACACACACACACACACACACACACACACACACACACACACACACACACACATACATGAAGCTTATCACATTCTTATTTGATTACCAGAGGCGTATATTGGGATTTTAAATGTCTCTGAAAGAGAGAGAGAGAGAGAGAGAGAGAGAGAGAGAGAGAGAGAGAGAGAGAGAGAGTTTCATTTGGCGCGGCGCCGTACATGAAGGAATTCTCATTTCACAACAGATTGGTCAAGTATCGTGGTTGCAGTGATCCGTGGGAGGCAAATTCCAGAGTCGAAGCAGAAATATTACTTATCCGTTCGTTCGTTCGATATTACGTGCCCTTGTGATAATACAACAGAGCTATTTAAGTAGATTTTGGCCACATATATTTACTACACGAATAAGAGAAAGTTGTATCTTGAAAAAAAAATAATAATAAGAGATGCCTGGAAAAGAAAGCTAAGTTAGGTTGGAGTCATCGCAATCTTCATCATTATAATCATCATTATATCAATTGTTATAAATAAATTCACTGAGGACAAAAGTCATTACCAACGTTTTCCACTTCTCTTTCTGATGATGTTCTAGTGGTCTTTCCTGCTCCAACTTCTTTTTTTCTTTCCTGCAAACTCAGAAGAAAACAAAATAAGTCCCAGCGGGTTGTGGCTTCGTCAAGAGTTACATCTACACTGGGATTGTCATCACTGTTCCTTTAGCGCTCAGGGACGGAACTGATGGCTCACGCAAACAAATAATAGAGAATCATTGCTCTCGCGCTCGGGGAGAGAGAAGACAAGTCGGAGAAAGTTAATTACACAATCAGAGCAATTTTCCAAGTGACTTGTTAAACCCGAGAGAGAGAGAGAGAGAGAGAGAGAGAGAGAGAGAGAGAGAGAGTGAGTCTTTGTAGTGAAAATGAACTTAAGATGTAAGTGATATGATTTGCATTTAAGATTTTGCGTTTTTTTTATATATAATTCTACCTGTGCATCCTGTAACATCTTATAGTCACAACCATTATATTATTGTTAGACATGAAGATGTTTTCATTAAAATTTGATTGTTACAGTATAGTTGCTTTGCTTATTAGTTTTACTCGGTCAATCAGTCATTAATTTATTTATTATTTAATCGATTTTTCTGTTTTATTCATTCATTCTTTGGTTTATTTGTTTGTGTTTAATTTCTTTATACGTTTAGTTATCCTTGTTAAAAATGCAGTCACGTCTTCAGTATGTGACTTTTTCCGAGCGCTGTGTCACGTGGGGCAGAGAAAGCGAAAGTTCAATAAAGAAGCTTTGCTCACTATTTCCCGCCGCTAAGTCAGGTTCAGCCGCGGGAAAGGGAGGGGGGTTAGCCATTCCCCACCCTCCCCTCCCCTGGCCCTTTCCTCCTCCCTTCTCCCTCTCCCAACCACCATCACCCCACCCGCTCCTTTCCCTCTTCCTCCCCCCTCGCCTCTCCATCCCCCAACCACCAACACCCCCCCTCTCCTTTCCCTCTGCCCCCCCTCCCCTCTCCACCCCCTACCGCCGTCACCCCCTCTCCTTCCCTGCTCCCCTTCCATGTGGTCACGAGAGAGCCTGGCCGGGGGATGAGGGGGGGCGGTAAGGATGGGGTGGAGCTCCTTGATTATGTAACATGTTGGCTCATTTCTCTTACCGGGGAAGGAATTTTTCATGACGTGCATCTCTCTCTCTCTCTCTCTCTCTCTCTCTCTCTCTCTCTCTCTCTCTCTCTCTCTCTCTCTGTGGATCGTCAGGCCGCTTGTAGTTAAAATCAGGGAAGCATAGTTTTTCCATGGTCTGTATGCGACAACTTAAATTAACTCCTACGTGAAATTATTGTAAATTGTTTGTTTAACATCATATCATATCACATATCGTATCATATATTTATTCAGTGCTACCAGATAGAGAAATGACTGCTTGAATATTTGGCAGCGTGATCACACACACACACACACACACACACACACACACACACACACACACACACAACCTCATTTCCTCTGTTTACTTTTGTGAACATACAGAGTTCTTACTTTTTTTTATGATACCCTTCATTGCATGATGTTACTGACTATATGCACCTCATATCTCCTAGAGTTGCTACATGTTGCATCTATGGGTTGGTGTCGGTACTAGTAATCCGCTGCGGTGGTCCCGCCGTCAAGTTCACCGTATATATAGGGCTGGAGGGGCGTCAGATATCTACTCAGCGAGTAAACAATATGTTGTGGGATGGGTAAAGAAAAAGGATAAAGAAAAATATTTTGAGCCTTCGAAATTTCCTAAGAAATTTCGCCTTAATATAAGTCACCGTTAATAAGGCATTCTGTAAAACAAATTAGCTTTACGACACTGTGTTGGGTCGCATCTTTTTTTTTATTATCTGGAACATGTAAATGGTTTTATCATAAATACGACCAGAAAATTTTACCGGCGAAAAATTTACCCAAAACTCATTAAGACCTTTATATGAGAAGGACAGTCTTGCCTTTTTCCCCAGGAACTGAATATTTTTTTTTGGCATGCTGGTGTTCCCACCGTGAGCCAGACGAATACAGACTAGGAAGTTAGGAACACAAATTAATATCCAACATTATGTGCACTCAGAATATGATTATTTTTCACATACACACCAATGACATAGTATCTAATTTTCCAGCTTCCCTTGTTTTTTGTTTTTGAAAATGAAGTCCCTTGCCTATGAAAATAGTTATTTTATGAGGTATTTATGCGAGCCATACTACAGGCGGTCAGGTCCGTCTGTTTCACCTACAAGAGAAGACAGCGGCGGCAGCAGCTCAGCGCTCTGCAAAGAAACAGCTCGCGTTGCGGTCACCTAACGAGCCAGACCCAGCATGATGTGAGACTGGCCGGCCAAGGAGGCGAACATATTGCAGTCGCTCTCGGCCGGCCGCAGGATTCTGTTAGTCGTGGCGGGGTCTGAGTCCGCCGGGTCCGTCCCTTCTCGTTGCTACGATGTGTTGTCCTCGGCGAAGTATACGAGACCATCACGCTACTCCTTAGACGATCCCCTGTGCCAGACTCCTAGTCTTAGCGGCGAGGCGGGGCTGCAGGGGGCGGCGGGAGGACTGTTACTCCTCCCACGGCGTCAGGTGGCCGGCTCGGCCTGCCATTGGCCCCACGCCCATCCAGCCCGACTCGCGGCTTGCTTCCCTCACTCCCTTCATCAACTCCCCTCCTTCCCTCGCCTCTGTCCCACCTTCTACCGCCTTCTCCTCCTCCTCCTCCTCCTTCTTCTAAATCCCCCCGCCCCTTCGTCTCAGCGTTTGAGACACAAGTATATAATATGGTTGATGCAGACTTGCAGAGTACGCCGGGAAGCAACTGGCGAGTACGCGGTGAGGCAGAGCGGCCGTGATTTTAATGCTGGGGCCGTTGCACATAAATTTTCGGAAGGTCTTAAACGTAGTCGCAGATTTTTCCTAGGTATATAAATATAAGAGTTGCATTGTTGAGTGCACTCGATACTAGGACGGTAGAATCCAGCGTTTAAGCAGACCCGGTGAGTCAGTGGTCAGCGTCCCGGCGGGTGGTCGGCAGACAGGCTGGTAGTCCATCCATAGTTTTATTGACTTTTTTCTTGGTCATCGCCGAGTGGTAATGTGACATTTTGTAGTTAGTAAAAAATTAAACAGTGGACAGACATTGGTGTTTGCAATAGTTTCAATTATTTAGATAAGAGCAAATTTAATACGTGAAGATTGTTATAAACAATTCAAGATTAAACGAAACTCGATAATAAACTACACTCAACGGTAATGTTTCATTACATTGTCTTCCTCTTCTGTCCTTTGTTAATGAAAGTTCACATTCAAGATTTCGTCTCGTTATAGAAAAAAGACAATTCTAAAAAGGAACAGTGATCGAAAAACAAGATATGACTTAAAACTTTCGTTATACTGATCACCTTCACATCCAACCCCACACCATAGCCGACAGGCACATGACCTAATATAAGAACATAGGGAAACTGCAAGAGGCCGGGTGGCCTACACAGGGCAGCTCCAGCATAGGTAGAAGCATTACCCGAATAGAATTGAGTTGTGGGTATTGTGGGTCTGAGGCGCCGGCATGATTTACTGTAAGAGGGTAGTTCACTGGTAAGGGACGAAAATTAGTAATGCCAAAGAAAAAGGATAGCTATCTGTGTGTGTGTGTGTGTGTGTCCATCGTAATAATATGTGTGGGCCAAATAAAACACATGGTATTAATGTACTATTTTCTGGCCCATCTTTAGATATCATATTTTTTTATTAAATTCAATCATTGCCATACTGCGAATCTCCGAAAATGGAGACTAAAATTTTACCTTCGACATGAAAATTATTTGCACCGGGGAGAAATATATGTGTATGTTGTCGTGTAAACAGATTGATGACTCAGTTGTATTGTTTTCCTTTACTTGATATATGAGGCAGACATGCCCACTTTCTTTTATCACACACACACAAAAAAATAATAATAATAAAGTATCACCATCACTACTACTACTACTACTACTACTACTTACTAACAACAACAGCAACAACAACCATCATAAATAGGGCTAAGGCTTCAGGTAAATCTGTCGCCACTAATTATTAGCCTTGCCTGTAGCCAGCCTTCGTTTTCTGCCCTATAAAAAGAATAACTTAATGAGGGCGCACTCCTAGGAAACTAAATTGGATCCTTGTCTTTCGTCTCATGTCTTTTTTATGTAATACCTTTTTACGTACTTTTCTTTTGTTTATGTCTTGTTTTGCTGATTTGCCTTTCGACTTCTATCTGCCTTGTATATGTCCACCTTTTTACCGGCGTTTATTGTTTTGTTTTGCTT
This sequence comes from Eriocheir sinensis, assembly GCF_024679095.1. Classification (NCBI taxonomy): domain Eukaryota; kingdom Metazoa; phylum Arthropoda; class Malacostraca; order Decapoda; family Varunidae; genus Eriocheir; species Eriocheir sinensis. The sequence continues at coordinate 22,084,136 of NC_066511.1, forward strand.
GTTTGTTTTGTCCGTAGCCTGCGTCATGCACCGTAAAAAAAAAAAAAGAGAATAAATATTTTGCGGTGACAGCCCCAAGGTCACTATGAGGAAAGGAGTGCGTGGAGCGTGTCTCGGGGCTGCCTTGGCTGGCCGTCACGTGCGCTGCTCCTTCCCGCCGCGCCAAGCAGGCCACGCCACACCTGCTTCCTGCTGTTACCGCCCCTCTTACCCGCTAATACTGCTGCTGCCGGAAGTGTTGTTAGAGGCGTCCACCGCTTTATATTTCCTCTCTATTTTCTTTTCGTTTAATGCTAGTTGGGAATGCTGTCTGTCTACCTATCTATCTGTCTATCACATCTAGGTGTTTCATGGTTTTCTATAGTTATTTTATTTTCTTTTCATAATTCGGTATCTAAAGAAAAGTCTTGCTATATCATTGTTTGTGTATGATTTTATTATTATTATTATTTTTCCTTTTACTTGATGTCTGCGTGATTAACACATTTCTGCTAACTATTATTTCTGCCAGTATCACTAATTTATTTATTCTTCTTCTTCTTTTCTTCTTCTTCTTTATTATTATTATCATCATCATCATTATTGTATTATTATCCCCCTCCTCATATTCATTATTTAAGTTTCCCGTCATGCGTGATAATTTAGGTCGGTCAGGGCAAAGCAACTGTGTGCATGCCAGCCAGACACAGGTCACGGAGGAAAGGAGGGAGGGCGTCCTGGGGCCTGGGGTGGCGTGGCTCATGTCTCAGGGATCAGCATGTGCAGCGTGTACCGATGATGGCTAATATGGCAACGTCACAGCATCTTGGGGTTTACCGCTGAGTGGTTGCAGTTGAACCAATACAAGCAGAGCAACAAAAAAAGAAAAAAAAATGATTGCTCTCTCGGGTACCTACTTTTGTCAGTTTTTGTGTATGTTCCTTGACTGCCATCACACACACACACACACACACACACACACACACACACACACACACACACACACACACACACACACACACACACACACACACACACACACACACTGCCGGAATGTGTGGAAGCATAATATATAGAAGTAAAGCTAATGTAGTGCGTGATAGTAAACTACAGTCAAGTACTAAATTCGTTCGTTTTTGTGTCGGTGAGCCAGGGGTTGACAGACTCCGCAGCGCTGGCAAGGGGATGTGGGTTTCGTTGGTCCTCTTCACGGTTGGCAGACTCTTGGACAGTTTCGCTGAACTCCTGTATACTCGCTTTGTTATCCCAAGTTCAGTTTAGGAATGATCCTTCTAAACTTTTTTTCATTCGTAACCTGTAAGAAAAAAAAATAAAGAAACCTCTATTGTAGGAAATAATGTCAGTCAATTTGTGTCAATCGCACCTAAAGTTCAAATACTCTCAAAGCAGACATGGAAAAATTGGCTTTCTTGTCTGTATACGCGCTTTGTTATCCCAAGTTCAGTTTAGGAATGATCCTTTTAAACTTTTTCATTCGTAACCTGTAAGAAAAAAGATAAAGAAACCTCTATCGTAGGAAATAATGTCAGTCAATTTGTGTGTCAATCGCACCTAAAGTTCAAATACCCTCAAAGCAGACATGGAGAAATTGGCTTTCTTGTCTCCTTCACTGGCTTTCGAAGAGGTTTGCGTTTCTCCCCTCTCTTGGGAGTCGAGTCTTGCACTGCACTACAAGAAGATCTGCATATTTTTCCTTCCCTCGGGGCGTACAAATACCAAGTCGGCTGGTGTGCTGTGCTGGATGGCGAAAGTGTTCGTATCCGTGGTCACACTCCTGACAAATCAGTTCCACATTTACAAAAACTTGCACGAATTATGTCTTATCAGGCAAGGGCACGTTTCTATTGTTGCGCTGGCCTGTGAACCTGCCCCAAACTCATTATGGTGTGCTGAGAGGATGAAAGTCACTGCAGTCCTGTCTTTAGTAGTCGATGAATATATTCCTTCACGCTTACTCAGACCTTGGAGACTTTGAAGCACGAGACTGAGGAACGTGACACAAGATAAACATAATTGTCTCGTTGCCCTGAATATAGGAGTCGAAACTTGTGTCAGAGGCAGGAGCAAACATTTACTGGTGACTAGTATAGACGACGCCCAATGATAACCTTTGTCTCGAAAGCCTGAAGGGTTGACGCATTTTTCTTCTCTTTTAGTCTTTACATTTATCTCCTCTGCATATAATAGATAGATTTCTTTGTGTAAAAGTTCGATTCAGTATTATGTAAAAGTTGTCATCTTGTTATTTTTATTTATAATTTTATTACTATTATCATTGTCGTCATCGTCATCATATTTTTAGCATATTTTTGCCCCGCCCTTTCCATTTGACAGCGATCGGCCATAAACATTCCCTCCTATACCTGCTTGCTGGTGATATATATCCAGTCGAGTGAGGTGAGGTTTGAATTTAATCATCATGACCTCTCATTGAAAGTCGAAGGTCCAAGGGAAAGAGTTTGTTCAAATCGTAGTAAATAAGAGTCACCAACAGCTTCGTGTGTTGATGCTGATGATGTCGATGTATGATGGAATGATTGTTTCTTTGCCGCGTTGATATCCTACTACCTCTGTAGTTGCCGCCCTAGTCATCCTCCCTCTCTTCTTGGCCTCATGAGTCTCGGGTTTCCGTGTCATTTGTGTAGGTAACCGTTGCCTCATCCAGAGTCCGTGATGCTGACCAGAGCGTCACCACTGTTTTCTAATCTTTTTTTATCCTTCATTTATTCCATTCTTTTCAGTTAGTTATACCTTTTCCTACAAAATGCTTCCTAGGCTTTGGCGTTATTTGGTAAGTGCATATTTTCCGTATGGTTTCTTTCCCGGTTCTTAAAATAGTGGGAAAAAATCCCAGTGCTGTCCACCGTCCCAATGCAAGAGTTGACCAGCATCTCCATCGTTTGATCTCTTTCACTTGGTAAACTTTGGAATCGAAATTATCTTTATATTTCGGCGTCCTCTATTTATTCTTTATTGAGGCAACAAATGGGGAACTTTCCAAACTCTATGTAGGTAGAAGGCAACACTGTGCCATCCTTTTGGAGAAACAAATGAGAGCACTTCCCCCCCCTTCATGCCGAGGGACAGAATACAGTGCTGCCCTCTACCAAAATTTAGCTTAGAATGCCCCCATGGCAGGCACTTTTTAATAAATCAATATTGCCCTTGGCTTGCCTCCAACATATACCGTACCGTATGAGAAACACATTTAGTTTAGATTTGTGTTGGTAAATGCAGTTCGTTATTCCATTCATTATTCCACTCGTTATTCTGTGATCTCGGAGGGCGTAGTATTATTGAGGAAGGAAGTGAGGCCTCGCTCTGAAGACTCATCGATGATTCAGGTTACACTGACCAGAGAGGGCGTCCTTAAAATTAGAAGAAAATGTGGCGCTGTCTGCGTTGTCTTTTACGGTGTAGACATGGCGCGCGGACTATGAAAACTAGCAGGAAGAACGGAAGAAAAGAAAAATGATGGTGAGCAGGAGCGTGGGCACAGCGCAGTAGTGGCAAATAGTATAATAAAGACTTTTAAAATTGATCAGGGATGTGCAATGAACTATAAGCGGCTTTGTGACCATTGTGAGATAATCTAGTAAAACCGACAACCAAATTTGACCGTGAGCTGAAGCAAGTCAGAGTAGGGCTGCAGGAAGACATGATTTGCTGTCGGCTGAACTTACATTCTCCTGAAAGACGTTGAGTGTGAGGTAATGTTTTTTTTTAATGAATTAAAGTGATCAATTAGGGGGATTTAGATGAGGCACTTAAATTAAAAGTGGATGTAGGAACACGCAGCAGTGGGTATAATTTCGATAAATTCAGATTCAGGAAGGAAAAGGACAAACATAAAACTGGTTTACTAATAGGACAGTGAATGAGTGAAACAAATTAAGTATAGGTGATTTATGTAGTTGGTGCAACATGATTGAAAAATTTAAATGGAGCTTAGACATGATTAAAAATGGGGAGCGACGTTGGTGTTGAAGAAGAGGAGTAACATCTCTACACACACACACACACACACACACACACACACACACACCGCGAACGTTCGGATGAGGTGTCTGCCCCGGGCATCTCAGCCTGAGGAGCCCTGCCAGGCCTCGGTCAGTCCTCGTCTGCAACGGGCGCCGCAAAAAATAATAGCGGGGGAGGGAGGAGGGTGAATCAGTCTCTCTCTCTCTCTCTCTCTCTCTCTCTCTCTCTCTCTCTCTCTCTCTCTCTCTCTCTCTCTCTCTCTCTCTCTCTCTCTCTCTCTCTCACACACACACACACACACACACACACACACACACACACACACACACACACACACATATTGATTTCATTGAATCTAGGTTATGACAGTGGAGCGTGCGTGAAAAAAGGGTAGTAGTAGTAGTTGTAGTAATAGTAGTAGTAGTAGCAGTAGTAGTAGTAACAGCAGTAGTAATAACAGTGGCAGTAGTAGGAGGAGGAGGAGTTATTGTTGTAGCAGTATACCATAGACATACCGTACCAGTAAACCAGTATACCAATGACAAAAAAAGAACACAAATACATAATAAAAAAATACGACATAAGCAATAATTGTCCCAGTATTATAGCATTTAGCGGTGGTGTTAGTGGCTAGGCAGGAGGGGAAAGGGGAGAAGGAAGACGGGAAAGTCAAGTTGGTCGGTGGTTGGAAGGAGGAGGGAGAGCAAGGAATCAACAGGTGGTATTGGGGGTGGGGGAGGGAAGGGGAGGGGGGTGAGGGGAGAGAGGAGTCCTGGCAAAGAGGGGGAAGGGAGGGGGGGACGTAGGAAGGAGAACGCTGGAAAGTAGGCAATAGGTAAGCAGACAGGATACCCCACGCTACTCTAGAGGCATAAGAGAGAGAGAGAGAGAGAGAGAGAGAGAGAGAGAGAGAGAGAGAGAGAGAGAGAGAGAGAGAGGAAGCTACCCACCTCTTCATAAATTAGTACCCGTGGTAGTCGTAGAATGGTCGTACAGCATGCAGGAGCCTACCGTTCTTTTACGTAACTACATCATGGAAAAAAAAAAGTCCTTGTTCTTGATTGGCTGATGTTCGTCATTCTTCTCTCTCAGAACCGTGTCGAATGGGAATGATTTACAACGTCTGGCTTGAAGAGAGAGAGAGAGAGAGAGAGAGAGAGAGAGAGAGAGTGCGCATACAGTTTTGGTGTAGCCTTTAATTAAAGTTGTAAGCAAAAGACTAACAGTTATTACTAAAGTTATATGTGACATGTGTTGATAAGCTTAAACAAAGGCAAAGTTCAGCTCAAGCATATTTGTATTTACGTAACCTACAAAGATTTTGTTAGCACTACTTGTGGCAGATTCTCTCTCTCTCTCTCTCTCTCACACACACACACACACACACACACACACACACACACACACACACACACACACACACACACACACACACACACACACACACACACACACACACACACACACACACACACACACATTATTCTGGAGCACAATTATACATGGTGAACTTAAAGTTAGGTTGTAATAATTATCTTGGCAGCCATTTTAATTGTTTTAGAACAGAACAATGATGATGATGGTGGTGTGTGTGTGTGTGTGTGTGTGTGTGTGTGTGTGTGTGTGATGGCTTCCACAATTATGACGTCCGGTGCTCCAGCGCCTATACATGTTTCTATGAAAGGAGATAGGAGCACAGGAATCTTTACCGATAAGTGAATTAAGTCCAAAATGTTAAGTGTAGCGTATCACTGAGGATTTTCCGATGTAGATGAGTATATACATTATTGCCTCAAATCGCCAATTCCTTTTTTTGTGAATGTCCCGTCCGCATTGGTGACAAAAATCAAGTGAAGGTCCATAAAACCGTATGAAAAAAAGGTCGTTTGAAGGTTTTGGTGGCTACCTGGTGCCTGCGGGAAGGGTGTGTGGGACCGGGGGAGGGAGGGGGAAGGCTGGCAGGGGGGTTGGTTGAAGGGCGAGGGGAGGAGGATATGGCTGGCAGGGGGCTGGAGGGAGGGTTGGAACGGCGAGGGGGTGAGGGAAGGAGGGGATGGGTGGTAGGGGGCTATGGAAGGAGGACAGGGAACAGGGTGGGGGCGAGGGAAGGGGATGGGTAGTAGGGGGCTTTGGAGGTAGGACGGGACAGGGGGTGGGATGGAAAGGGAAGGAGGGGGATAGTGAGGGAGTGGGGCGTTGAGGGAGGGGTGGGTAGAGAGGGCACGGTGGCGTGACTGTGTGGAAATGGCTGTGGAATGAATGCTTTAATTAAGCCACTCAATGCCGTAACCTCTGTCAGGCGCGGTCCCTGATGCCGCACGAGGAGCACATGAAGTAAACAATATTATTACATGCTGAAGAAAATAATAGAAAGAAGAAGCAAAATGTGAAGATGAAGAACAAGAAAATGTAGGCTTACATGAAGTAAACAATATTATTACACGCTGAAGAAAATAAAAGAAGGAAGAAGCAAAATATGAAGAACAAAAATTATCGACTTAGGACTTCACGAAAAAAATAATATTGCATGCTCAAGAAAATAATGGTAAGAAGAGGAAGAAGCATACGACGATGAAGATGAAGAACAAGAAAATGTAGACTTGGACATAATTCGGGTAGGATTTTAACGACAAATAAAACTCGACATAAATAATAAGTATGAAAAAAAAAATAAGTATAATGTAAACTTTAACGTAGATGAAACCACAGGTATAATATTGTTATTGAATTGCTTAAAAAATAGTGATGGTGATGGCGGTGTAAGGGTGAGGAGATGAGCGTGAACGTGTCGATTTGGTGGTGATGGTGATGTGACAATGTACAGGAAAGAAAATGGTGATTGGACTAGTAGAAACGATGTGGGTGGTGATGTGGCAGTGAACAGAAAAAACGATAATGACTTGTATAATATTGGTGATAATGAATGATGGTGTGGCAGTGGGCATTAAGAAAAAAAAGATGGTGATTGGCTTGATATTGATGGTGATGGTAGTAGAGGTGGTGGTACTTGTATAATATTGGTGATAATGAATGATGGCGTGGCAGTGGGCATTAAGAAAAAAAGATAGTGATTAGCTTGATGTTGATGGTGATGGTAGTAGAGGTGGTGGTGCTTGTATAATATTGGTGATAATGAATGATGGCGTGGCAGTGGGCATTAAGAAAAAAAGATAGTGATTAGCTTGATGTTGATGGTGATGGTTGTAGAGGTGGTGTGTCACTGAGTAGGAAAGAAAGTAGTTGATGTAAGTTAATATAGTACTTGTGGTGCAGAAAAGATGGTGATTTGTTTCATAGTGGTGGTGGTGGTTAACGTTGCCAGATTGTCGTACTCAGCTTCTTATGTTTGCCGATTTGACGATTTCCAACCCCAAAATTGTCTCTTCCACCCCAGTAACTGGCTTTATATATAGTTATCGTTAAAATGGTTAATTATTGGTGTTTCTTGGCAATTGTTGTGGGTCAGAAACCGGTAAATACGAGGCTGAGTACGATAATCTGGCAACGGTGGTGGTGGTGGTGAAGTAAGAGTGGACAGGGAAGTAGATGGAAGTTATGCTAGTGGTGAAGGTGGTGATAAAATGGGCAGGGAAGTAGATGAAGGGTGTTATGTTAGTGGTGATGAAGTAACAGTGAGCAGGAAAGTAAATAGAGGTTGCAATGCGAGTGGTGAAGATGATGAAAGGGGAATGGGCAGGGAAATAGATGGAGATTGTTATGCTGGCAAGGTGATGGTGGAGAGGAGATGGCGGTTATCATACTAGTGAAGGTGGAGATGCTTGCTAGTGATAAAGAAAGTGGAAAGGAAAAAAAGAGATGCTTTATAAAAAAAAGTGATGGTGTAGTGTTGGTCGAGGGAGATAGTGGAGGCATCCCACGACGGAGAATTTCGCTCCAATTACAGTTCCTCCCCCAAGGTTTGTTTATACAGGAGTAGGGGTGAAGGGGGGGTGGCGAGGCCGAGGAGGGGCCGCGCCTCAGGAGTCCATCACATTAGTGGAAGATTGTGGGGGATCTTGAAAAATAAGGAAGGAGAGAGAGAGAGAGAGAGAGAGAGAGAGAGAGAGAGAGAGAGAGAGAGAGAGAGAGAGACTACTTCTTGGGCGTCTTAGTACTGGAGAGAGAGAGAGAGAGAGAGAGAGAGAGAGAGAGAGAGAGAGACTAATTCTTAGGCGTCATAGTACTGGAGAGAGAGAGAGAGAGAGAGAGAGAGAGAGAGAGAGAGAGAGAGAGAGAGAGAGAGAGAGAGAGAGAGAGAGAGAGAGATTGCTATTAAGGCTACAGTAATTGGAAGCTTGGGGGAGACTTCGCCAAAAAAAAAAGAAATGCAGAGTAATGTTGAGTGAGCTGGAGGTGGCGTGGCAGGATCGAGGGGAACAGCAGACAGATCTCACAACTTCATTACTGCAGGATTTTAACGTAACACAACCACCACCACTAACAACACCACCCCAAGAACAGCGTACGTAACAATCACTCCCTCTCCTCCCACTACTAATGTCAGTGAAATTGAGAAAACTCCCAACTAAGAACACAACGCCTGAGTCACAATTTTTAACGCCACTACCACCAACAACATCACGTAGAACAGCACCATTAACAGAATCACTTCCACCCCTCCCCCACTACTAACAATAAAACTAATAAAAAGAACGAAAAGGATATAACAACTCTGAACCAATGACACACCGCCGGTAAGCCAGTTTTTAACACCACCAACAACAACAACAGTAACACAACTCATCCTGTCACTACCCACATTAACCATCACCACCACCACCACCACCGCAAGAACGAAAACGAAAATGATAAACCACAGAAAAGGCCGAGGTCACTACAACCACTTCAACCACCACCGCTACCCACAACAATAAAACAACCCCTCCTGTCACAACCACCACTACCGCCGCAAAAACAAATTCGAAACAGATGCACCACCAAACGAGAAGTCAACAACACACCAGGGTATAGCCACAACCACTATAGAACCATACCATATTAGGCATAACCAACACAACCAGCATCACGGCGGCCGGCCACCTAATGTACCGTACTACGTGATGCTATAAAGACGTCCGCCTCTGTGTATGTTTATTTATGCTTCACAGTAAATGGTCAATTCCAAATCCGCTATCATCCCAAACCATAATCATAAAAATACTGCGCCTTGCTCTGTCTCAAAAGGCCCGTATTCCTAGACGTTCTCGGGCTTCACAAATATTTCCTTAGGCCTCGAAGGAGATTACTAGGGTTCTCATGAGTGTTTTTCTCGTTCATGGTGTAGTAACCTTGTCAAACTATCACAAGGCTCATCAAAATACCCATGGAAATACCCACAACCTTTACGAAAGCCTTATCAAATGTGGATGTAAACCCCCCCCCCCACCCACCCCAGTAATGGTTGAGCATATGGGCTTAACCGAAGAGTATGCGAGGTCCCTCAGACACCACAATGTACTGGGAGACTCCACCTTATTACACCACCTTTCGCAGCAAGACGGGGCTGCTGGCACGGAATGGAACTTGAACCGAAGCGGAGAACGAGGAGGCAGGGAGGGAGGGATGAAGGGAAGAGCGAGGGTTGTTGCGGGCGAGGTAGAGCGGTAGACGAGGGTGATGGTGGCCTGTGTGAACCGAGGAGGGTGAGGGAGGAAGGGGCGAGGGTGGTGGTATACGGTGGTTGTCGCCTAGATGTGTCCTGTGGGGCTTGATGGTGAGGGGTGTAGTGGAGGCAGAGACGGGGAGGGGCCAATAGAGTGATGTATGATGAGGAAGAATCAGGCGAGAGGCAGGAGGAGGATAAGGAAGGGGAGGGAGAGCTAAGATTCATCATCGCACCAAGTTTCCAGGGAGACGAGAGGACCCAGCCAACACACACACACACAAACTGAAAAAAAATAAGTTCTCAAAGTGTCCATCATATTTATACAGAGAGAGAGAGAGAGATCCTTGCCTCGCTTTTTATCCATTCTCTCTCTCTCTCTCTCTCTCTCTCTCTCTCTCTCTCTCTCTCTCTCTCTCTCTCTCTCACATCCACACACTAGCCTCTTGAGGATAAAGTCTTTGAGCTTCGATTATCAGCATGTTTGTTTGTTTTTGTATCATTTCTATTCCAGGTACTCCTACTACAACTCTCTCTCTCTCTCTCTCTCTCTCTCTCTCTCTCTCTCTCTCTCTCTCTCTCTCTCTCTCTCTCTCTCACACACACACACACACACACACACACACACACACACACACACGAGCCCACTGCATATTGATCTCACTAAGTCTTCTCATTAGGGGAAGTGTCGAGTTGTGTGTGTGTGTGTGTGTGTGTGTGTGTGTGTGTGTGTCGCTCGCCCGTCCAGGAAATACTCCAGTAAAATAATTATTAGGAAAGTTATTTCGGAAAGAATTTTGAGCTAATCGTATATATTCTTTATTTAAGCGGCATCCAGGGACTGAGGAAGGACAATAATATATATAAATCAGTTTTGTGTTCGTGGATTCAAGTCCACAGATAAATAAGCCTGAATGTATAGCTTTGGTTGTGTATTAGACGCGTGAACACGGCCGTTATCTCTCTCTCTCTCTCTCTCTCTCTCCAATGAAAATCTGAAATCCTATTATTCCTCTCAATTCGTTTTTGCCGAATTTGAAAAGTCGATTAATTTCCGTTACCACAAATTGCCCTTGAGAGAATTTGCATGTTGAAAATGGACAACCCAACCCAAGAGTAACTCCCCACCCCCCTGTCTGTCTGTCTCTGTCTTCAGCTTTCTGTTTGCCTCTCCGTCTCTTTGTCTTGTCTGTCTGTCCGTCTATTTTTTTTTTTTTTTTCGTCGCCTTGCCAGTGTTTGTGTCCGTTGGTACTGGTCAGTGGTCTCTCTCTCTCTCTCTCTCTCTCTCTCTCTCTCCATAGTCTATTTAATTGTATGGTCGTCTGTCTGTAAGTGTCTGTGGTTATCTCTCTCTCTCTCTCTCTCTCTCTCTCTCTCTCTCTCTCTCTCTCTCTCTCTCTCTCTCTCTCTCTCTCCGGACTACGGACTACGGAAGATCGTCAGGTGGTGTGTGTGTGTGTGTGTGTGTGTGTGTGTCAGGAGGGAGGAGGAATGAGAGGGGAAGAGAAAGAGCGGCTGGGGACGGAGGAGGGAGAGGAGTTGGGAGGGGAAAGGGGAAGGGGGGAACAACCCTCGTATCTGAGTCTTTATCCAGCCAGAAAAACAAAGAATGCTGAGGGGAATGGGGGACGGAAGGGGGCCATTGAGAGAGAGAGAGAGAGAGAGAGAGAGAGAGAGAGAGAGAGAGAGAGAGATTTTGGGGTAGAAAAGGAGAATGAACAGCTGGAGAGAGAGAGAGAGAGAGAGAGAGAGAGAGAGAGAGAGAGAGAGAGAGAGAGAGAGAGAGAGAGAGAGAGAGGTTTTGGAACAGAGAAAGAAAGAACAGCTTGAGAGAGAGAGAGAGAGAGAGAGAGAGAGAGAGAGAGAGAGAGAGAGAGAGAGAGAGAGAGGGAGGAAGCAGTGGAGAAAATGATGGCAGTGGGAGCGCTATCCTGAGGGGAGGAAGAGGAAGGGGGGGAGGGGAGGGGGGGAGTCTGCAAGATTGAAGGGAGAGAACCTTTTTTTTCCGCCTTTTCCTCCTTCTGGTCAATTTCTGGTTGCTGTCAATATGATTTGGGGTGAAGAAGGTGGGGGGCGAGGAGGGGGAGGAGGTAGTGTATAATACTCATAATCCGACCTTAGAGAGAGAGAGAGAGAGAGAGAGAGAGAGAGAGAGAGAGAGAGAGAGAGAGAGAGAGAGAGAGAGAGTTTTAGGTACAATTACATTACTTTCTTTCGTATTTGATTGAATGAGGGGAAGAATTCAAAGGTTAAAAAAAAGTATCGTTAAATCATTATATAGTAGTACATCATATTAATATCCATTCTGCACCAGTAAGCGTAGCACAGAAAATGATCGTAAAAGGGAGATAAAAAAAGAAACAGATTACAGGAATTATCAGCGGCGAGTCGTAATTATGTAGTAGTAGTATTTGTAGTAGTTGTAGTTGTTGTTGCTGTTGTTGTTGTTGTTGTCATTATCGGCGTGTAACAAAGTGGAGGGAGTCGGCGGAGCAGTGTTCGCCTCAGGTGGTTTGATTAATTAAGGAATGGTGTGTGAGCGTGGCGGCTGCTCACTGGCTCGGCGCCTCACGTGTGGCTGCAATAATAGCCTCGGTGTTGTTTCGTTAGGGTTACCAGACCTGCCACACACTCGACAGTCACTGCACCATCTACACAAGCCACCCTACACTACGCTACATGCATACACTCATCAGCCTTAGACACATTTTTTTCACCAAACACTTTCTGCTTTCACAACAAATATTTCCAAAGGCCACAAAGAAATTTAGTTGGGTCCTCATGAGTGTTTATCGCAATCATGGTGTTTAAGCCTTGTCAAATTATCGCTAGGCTCAACTGTTCATGGGTATGCCTTCAACTTCTGCGAATGCCTTATCAAAATTAATGTGGGTGTGTAATCGCTGAAATGTTTGATAATATGATCCTGAGACACATTGTTCTTTTTATGAAGGAAGACTACGTGCTGTTGAAAAAAAATATAAAAAAAGTGAAGTTCGACAAGGGCAAAATTAAACCAGTATAGTCTGCTCTCCAACAGGTTAGCATAGCTTGGATAGCTGCAGCAAATTCTTGGGTGGTGGAAAAAAAAAACTATGTATATATAATATGCTAGTTGTCAAGACGCTGCGGTGGGCGGCATAGGTAACAGAACACAAGAAGATTTACATTTCGACAAACGCAACCATGATTAGACTAGTGAACTGGGCAACCGACAGTATAACATGACAGGGACAGAAACCAGAACTCTCGTGTGTGGGGGTGAAGGCTGCATGTGCTGCTTTTCAAGACGCTGAGAATGTAGGAAATGGCAGACTCCCTCCATGTGTGAGGGGGGTCAGGGGGGTCTCGAAGCCTCTCCTAAACATTGTTAATTAGGTGTTGTGGTGATGCTGCTCCTTCGTGTTCCCGTTTTGTGCTGGGCTGACCCTAATTGGATAAGAGAGCTAAGATCTTACTTGCAATCGTTAGGGGATAATTGCCCCCGTCAAGATAGCGTATGTTTGTTCTTCTTCTGCTTCTTTTCCTTCATTTCTTCCTCCTCCTTCAGTGTTGTTATATTTGTCTGATTGTTTGGTAGTAGGTGGTCGACTTTGCTGCAGGATCGTTAGTACTATTAAAAAAATGTCTGAGGAATGTGAGAAAGAAGAGGCTTAACCATTATACAAAGACCCTGGAAGAAGACAGTAGGATATTTGAAGTACCATAAAGATTTAAAATAAGAACGTTGCTAAAAGAATGGAGGGTCTTCGGTTACAATCGCTCCTTTAACAATGTAGTGTAGAGGATCATATGTTATTTACTTTTCGGTCTTGTAAAGGTGTGGAGCTCTTGCTACGGCGAAAGGGTTGGGGGTAAGGGGGGTATGCGTGCTTCTTCTTCCTCTTCTTCTTTTGCTGTATAGGCTCTCAGTCTCGTCAACTCCTCTCCTCTTACTGATAGTCTTCTACCTCTTAAAGTCCGCTGACATGTTTCCTCGCTTTCTATCTTCTATCGATATTTTCATGCTGACTGCTCTTCTGAACTTGCTAACTGCATGCCTTCCCCCCCTCCCGCGGCCCCGCTGCACTCGACTTTCTACTCAAGCTCATTTCTGTACTGTCCAAATGTCTTATGTAAGAGTTAAACAGCATCTTCATTCTTTCATCCCTTTCACTGTTAAACTCGGAAACAATCTTCCTTCGTCCGTATTTCCTCCTGCCTACGACTTGAAACTCTTTCGAAATTGACCTCTCTTTTAGCGACTCTACTGAACAGTGATGAGCGGGCTTTTTTTCTCATTATTATTTTTCTTTTTTTGCCCTTGAGCTGCTTCCTTTACTCTAAAAAAAAAAAAAAAGACAAAGGGTTAGTGTTCTTGAATTTCTTCCAGTAATTCTTCTTGGTAGAGATGAAGAAAGCGAAGGGCGTGCATTTTCTTCCTTTCCTTGTTTCTTCATCAGTGTCTAGGATGTAGGAGAGACAATGCGAGTCTTCTTCGTCGTTTCTTCTTCTTCTTCTTCCTCTTCTTCTTTTGCTGCATGGAGATGAAACAAGTGACAAAGGGGGTAAGTTTTCTGGAATTTCTTTTTCCAGTATTTTTTTTCTAGGTAGAGATGAAGAAAGCGAAGTGTGTGCAAATATATACGTGTATTTCATTTTTTTCTTCCCTTTCTTTATTTCTTCTTCCGTGTCTATATAGATGTAGGGGAGGCAAAACGAACCTTCTTATTCTTCGTTTCTTCTTTTGTTGTATAGAGATGAAGCAAGTGACAAAGGGGATTAGTTTTCTTCAAGTATTTTTTCTAGGTTGAAATGAAGATTTTTTTCATCTTATTTTCTTCCTTTCCTTTTTGTACTTGGGTGTAGGGAGGGGGATGCGAGTCTTATTGTTTTCTTCTTCCTTCCCTTCTATTTTGGTGTTTAAATGTAGGGGAGGGGATGCGGGTCTCCTTATTATATATTATTTTCTTCCTTTCCTTCTTCCGTGTTGAGATGTAGAGGAGGCGGTAGTACTTCAGTCTTCTTCGTGTTAACGCAAAGATAGGAATGAGGAGAGGTGATGCGAGTCTTCTTCTTCTTTTTAGTGTTATATATAGCAAAGATAAGCATAAGAAAGGGAGGCGATACGATCTTCTTTATCTTCTTCCTCTCCTTCTTCTTCTCCTCCTCTTCCTCCTTCTTCTTTTTCTTCGTGTTAAACCACAAATAAGAACAAGAACGGGAGGCGATACGAGTCTTCTTCTTTTTCTTCATCTTCGTGTTCAAGCAAGATGCGAATAATAAAAGAAAAAAAACAAGAGAGATGCCTGCCGTCCGTGGTGCCGCTGTGGCTCCGGCGGGCGGCCTCCTCGGTGCTCCTGAAATATTCCGTTTCCGCGTGTCGCTGCTGTGGGGGCGACCAGCTCAAGGGGGACGGTTAGGCGGGGTGGGGTGGGGGTAGGAGGGAGGAGGAGGGAGAGAGGGTAGCTGGGTGTGTAAAAGACGGACCCACCCATGCTCTGTCTCTCTCTCTCTCTCTCTCTCTCTCTCTCTCTCTCTCTCTCTCTCTCTCTTCACTTCCTTTTCTTATTTTTTTTAGTCTTCCCGTTCCTTCCTTCCTCCCCTCTTCCTCTTGTTCTTCGCCTTTATTCTTTCTCTTGCTTTCTTTCCTTCCTTTCTTTGGTTCAGTTCCCCTCTCTCTCTCTCTCTCTCTCTCTCTCTCTCTCTCTCTCTCTCTCTCTCTCTCTCTCTCTCTCTCTCCTTGTTCTTTCCTCCTTATTCTGCTCTCCCTCCTTTCCCTACTTTTCTCGTCTTTTCATTCTTTCCTCCCTCTTTTTCTTAGTTTTTTTGTCCTTCCCTTTCCTTTCCTTCCATTTCCTTCCCTGTCCTTTTATTTCCCTTCCATCCCTTGCCTTCTCCTCTCTTTCGTTGCCCTCCCTCCTCTCCACTCTTCTCATACCATTTCTTCCATTTCCTTTCCTCTCCTTCCATTTAATTCCCTACCGTCCCCTTCCGCCCCTTTCCTTCCCCTCCCGCCTTTCCCGTTCCCTCCTCTTTCCCAACGGACCAGGGGGGCCATCACAACATCCATTGTACGACACACACACACACACACACACACACTCGAGACTGCGTGTGGTGGCATCGTTGTCTGGTGAGCTGTGGCACCTGTGTAAAAAGTGTGTGCGTGTGTGTGTGTGTGTGTAGGATGTCTTCTACATGTCCCAGAATTTGCCATCGAGTTTCTGGGGCCAGTAAGATGTGTTGTGTGTTGTTGGTCAGGGACGTGTTTGAGAATTCACCAGATTATTCATACTCAAATCCCCGAGTTCCTGTTCGACACGAAGGAAGGCTTATGAGGTCTTGAAGAAGCGAGGTGTCTGTATTTTCTCATTATTATTAACTTGTTATTTCCCTTTATGAAGTATCCTATCATTAGTCAGAGAGAGAGAGAGAGAGAGAGAGAGAGAGATGTGGGGGACGTTGGGAAAGGTCTTTGTTATACAGTAATGGCTTGATGGTGTTGGTGATTATAATATTTTTCCACTTCATGGTGTCACGATAAACGGGTTTAGAGGTAAATGAACGAAGATATTACCGTCGGGTGATCATTGTTTTATTTTTGTTATTATTTTTTTTCATTATCACTGGATATATATTGTTGGATGATACACTATGATTGAGCAGTAGAACAGTGTAACCCTTATTGTTTGTTGTCCATATGTACTTATATACTTATGGATGTTTACACGATATCTTATGTATTCTATGCTTATTTTGAGCCATTGAAAATAGTGCTCGTATATGAGTGTTGTATACTGAACACACACACACACACCACAGGGCCAAACAAGGTCAGACTGTCGGAAAGTTATGACCGCCATCTCACGCCACTAGTTCGTATCCATTCTGTCATTCATTACTTAATTATTATCGTGGTGGTGGATGTTCTTCGCTATTATTTAGTACACACACACACACACACACACACACACACACACACACACACACACCGTACACTGGTCCACTTAGCTAGTCACTGAGGCTAATAAATCAGTGTGACCTGCCCTCTACTCCCTCATCGATTCCTCCTTCACTCTCCTCTTCCCCCTCCCCCTCCTCTTCTCTTTTACCTCCCTGCTCCCTCGCTTTCCTCCTCCTCTTCCGGCTCCACCTCGGTATCATCCTCTCCCTTCCTCTCCTTCTCCTCCTTAGTCCTCTACTAATTTCCGCTCTAACTTTTTTTGTTACTCTGCTTCGGTATTTATTTATTTTTTTCGCTTCTGCAGTTTTTCTTCTTTCACACAAGGATATAAGGAAACTATAAGAGGGCAGACGGTCATTCAAAGCTTCTCCTTCCTTTCTTTTTTTCTCGTTGGTAACCTTCTCCTTCACAAGTTCAGTGCTCTGTTGTTGTTTTTGTTTTTGTTGCTGAGGGTGGGAGGGACAGCAGGGATATAATTAGTGGGTGATGGCAAAGGTGAAATGATGGTATATTATTGTACAGGGGAGAAAGGTAGAGGAGAGGTATATAGTGGAGTGGCCGCGTGGTTGTGGTGCATGGTGGTGGTGGTGACGGAGGGGCAGCGATAATAATAACTGTAGTGGGGGGCCGTGGTGATGGTGGTACTGGTGGTGATGGTTGGTGCATGATGGTAATGGTGATGGTCTGCACCGCGGGACTGTCCAGATGGCATCATTCATCACACACACACACACACACACACACACACCGTACAACTCACAACCTAGGGATCCCAGGTTCGATGCCTGAGCGGAATGGGAACGGATGGTCAGTCCCATTACATCTGTACCCCCATCCACCCAGCAGGGGATGGGCACCGGGTATCAGTCGAGGGTTGTGTCCCGCCCCCCGCAGTGGTGGCCTGGCACCGCTAAAGGCAGATAACCCAAGGACGAAACTCCCACTCAGGGCCGGGACATGCGTTTGTGGGTCAGTTTAGGAAGATGGAAGTAGAGTGAATTACACACAAGAGACGGACAGGAATATCACCCACCTCCATCAGGGACGCACGCAACAACAGCATCACACACACACACACACACACACACAAGGAGGCGGGCAGCTCCACCCTCCGTCTCCCTTCCACCACGCAGGGCCAAACACAAAGAGAACAGCTATTGGAGGGTCTCGTTGTGGGCAGGTGTGGCGCCAAGTGTTAGGTTGGGTATAGTTTAGACCTGCCCACCACAAGACGATATAAAATAAATACAGCAACTAATACATTAAACCAGGCATTACTGTCATCATAATCGCCAGCCATCAGCATCACATAGTAGTCATTATTATGTTATTTACGAATAGTTACCGTGGTATGTGAGATAAATAAAAAAAATAAAAAAATCACTCGTTTACGGAACTTCCGCTCTCTAATGTAGCTATGTCTGTTTTCTTCGTCTCTTCCTCTTCCGCCTCCCCCCTCCTCCTCCTCTTCCTCCTTCAACTCCTCCGCCAGCAGACTCATATTTCTTCTCACGGTTATTAGTTATATCTTGCAGTCCTCCTCTCTTCTTCCTCCCTCGTGTCTCCTCGTCATCCGTCTCCTCTTTCAGACTCTCGTATGTCTTGCCCTCTCTGTTATTTGTTCATTTCTTACATTCCTCGCCCCTCCCCTCCTAGTCTTGGTCTCTTCTGGGAGGTAGACACTCGCTCTCCCCTCCTGCGCTGTCTCCTTTCTCTCTCTCTCTCTCTCTCTCTCTCTCTCTCTCTCTCTCTCTCTCTCTCTGTGTGTGTGTGTGTGGTGTGTGTGTGCAGCGAGGTCAGTAGAGGTGTGCAGTGAGGTCAGTTTATCCGTCTCGAGGGATTGTCTCTGACCTTTGCTCAGGTCATGTTGAAAAGATCAATAATTTTCATGAACTAATTTGACAGTGGCAGGCTAATTGTTTTCCGATGTAGCCTTAATTTTCGTGTTCGGCAAAAAGGAATATTTTGTCCCTTCATAAGTATGCAGTACATTATTAGATCCATGTTACTTCAGTTGTAACAGTAGCAACTCGTAGAGGTCGGGGCAGACATTAGACCAGATGGAAAAATTGAATTAATGTATTCGCTGGAGCAGAATGGATTACTGACATCAGACAGAGGTGGAGAACATTGCGAGTCCTGTCTTATTATGATGATGAAGTATAGATCTAATAATTAATATTTAGGTGTATACTTCACTGGACTACAAGCTCATTGATGTTTTTTTTAAATTTTTTTAAGCTGATATAATATATATATATATATATATATATATATATATATATATATATATATATATATATATATATATATATATATATATATATATATATATATATATATATATATATATATATATATATATATATATATATAACGAAAATAAGCACTTGGTCTCTCCACAACAGCTTTCATTTTTATTACAACGGAGGCAGGCCATGGGGAGAACACAAATTAAAAAAGAAAAACACGCTATTCTCACTTCAAAATATAGAAGATCCCATTAATTTAGATTCATTCATTTATATTTTGTTTAACTTTTGTATTATATGTTGTTATGTGATTGATTTCGACGGTATATAAGTCGAATTTAGCCGAAAACAAAGACTTGTATATTGTTTTGTGCGTGTATATAAATCGCAGAAGACAGCTCGAAGCAGTATATCGTGTCGTGGTGCCACCCCCCACACGGCGCCCTTACAGTGGTCCGGCAGTTGTATGCCAGCGAGAAAGTGTTATCGTTGTTACTTGACGAAGATATCTTAGACTCTGAGGACACGCTGCGACATTCCTGTATCTACTTACCTTCTGTCGAGTGTCTTCATCATACAGGCATATGTTCAAACTCCATTTGCAACGTTCAGCAGATCGAGTTTCCACTAATGACGTGGCTTAAGTTTGTCACGCTTTTTGTCGGCTACTCTAATGGCCAACCACTGTCTATCATCTGCTATAATCTGTCTTCTTTTTTTTCCGTACATAAAAAAACGAACTTTGTCTGCATCACATTTGGTAATCTTCTTTATCAGCTTCAGAATTTTAATCAGGTCACCGCGTACTGTAGTATGCTACCAGAACAATAAAAATGAAAAACTGAGATTATGAATAGTTAAACCACTCTACCTTCTCATATATATATTCTCTTTGATATTATTTTTGTTGCAGTCTACATAAGAGGATTTGGTAGTGGTGTATTATATTGCAAAGGTTAATGTTAGTTCCAGTTACAATTGCCAGTCTTCGAAGAGTATATAATTATAGAATGCTGAATTTTATTAATAAAACTTCTGCGCTTTTTTTTTTTTTCTTTTTTTTTTTTTTTTTTTTTTATCTCGATTCTTCGTTCCTTCATGTCTAAGGGCCGCTTTCACAGTCGTTTTGTTTTGATCGTTACCAATGGCGCCGATCGACGCTATAATTTTCCACGTGAAACTAGCCTATGGGGTAGTGGCGGCTGCAGAGGAAGCGAGAGATGTTGAGTGTGTGTGGTAAGGTGCGGGGCTAGGCTAACCCCGCAGCCGCCACTACCCCATCGGCCAGTTTTAAGTGGAAATTCTATAGCGGCGATCGCCGCCATTGGTAACGATCAAAACATACAAAACGACTGTGAAAGCGGCCCTAAACCACGACACGGCTTCACGAGCTCAATCTAATCTTAATATGACTTTTTATGTGTCATCAAGCAATTATCTGCTTCATACGCTGTCACTTTTCGTAATCAGACCACAAAGTATATTTTTTCTTACAACTTTATCTTGATCCTTCCTTCATGTAAGCCTCAACGCGACACGAGTCACAAGAATTGTAGCGTAATATGAATATTTACGTGTCTAATGAGCGAACATCCGCTTCAGACTTTTCGTCCTCAATAGACCAAGAGTTGTTGATGTCTGCTGACCGACCAAGTTTGCTTTACTCGGGACTGGCGCCAAATTCCACGTAACATTTTCCACCCATTTTTTCTTTGTTTTCCGCAGTGGCTTCCTCCCTTCGTCTTCCACCGCCTATCTGAACCATCATATCAAGCATTCTTCCTCCCCCACCAAGCACTTATTCCCCCTCCCTTACCCACCAAGCATTCCCCCACCCTCACCCACCAAGCATTCCCTTTCCCTCACCCACCAAATACTCCCCCTCCCTCACCCACCACCCACTCTCATTGCCGCGTACTATCGCAAGCATCTTTCCCTTTCTCCCTCACCCCTCCTCCCACTCTCAATGATTCTTCGCTCCACTAGGCGATCTTTAACGCGGGTCCAGTGTGTAGGTATACATGACGCGTGTCCCTCCATTGAGGTGGTGAAGACTCGTTCTGCAGAGAGAGAGAGAGAGAGAGAGAGAGAGAGAGAGAGAGAGAGAGAGTTGCCTGAAATGAATTGAAATCAAAAGAAAGAATTTATATAAAAACAGGAGGCAGGCAGAAACAAAGGAAGACAAGAACAAAGGGGATAAATGAATGGAATGAGGAGAATGAGGCGGGGGTTGGGATGCGGAGAGATGAAGGCAGAAGAAATAAAATAGTGGTGGCGGTGGTGGTAATGGGAGTGCATCAGGGGGTAAGGGTACGGGGGTAGCGGTGGAGGACTGGAGGTTACGTTGTTGGTGTGCTACAGTTGTGGAAAGGAGAATCTTGTGACAAAATAAAATCCTTTGCTTCTTTATCCCTCTGTGGTTATTTGTTTTTATACTTGCACTCGCTTGCAACTGATTTTGTTATTTCTTTCTAATGAATCTTGCTTCTTAAATGTACCCGTCAAACGCGTGTCAATTTCATTGTCTAGGTTCCCTAATTCCCATATCTAGATATTTTGCGTGGGCGTGTTTATATATATATATATATATATATATATATATATATATATATATATATATATATATATATATATATATATATATGGTTGATAAAAACGGAGGGTCGTTGGTAAATATGAGATTTTTGGTTAGCTAAGAATACAAACCTACATCCCTTTACTACTACTACTACAGCGGTGCATTCTAAACGTATGTTCTTCCACAACATGACCCCTTCTCGCCTTCCCCCATACGTTGTTCCACGTCATTACATTCACTGCCACGACCCACCCTCGCATTCGTTTCCCCCTCCGCAGTGTTTCCGCCACACACACACACACACACACACACTTCTAGCCAGGCGCATTTTCCTCCCCCAAGGCACCATTACCGTGGCATTCCCTCCTGTCGTGCGTCGGAAGCGTAGTGGGGACGCGCTCTTGTATGCGGTGCGAGAAGGGAAAGTGGAAAAAGGTGTGGCATTCAAAGCATCTCTTCCCCCACACTTCTGGCTCGGCTCTGAAGTCTTGTATGTCCTTCACCTTGTATATCGGGAGTCTTGGGTTCGTTTTTGTAAGTGCCTAGAGGAGGGGAAATAAGAAGAGGATGTGGCTTGAGGTTTGGTTGGTGTGCGGCATCCGACTCAACCTCTGGCTCGACTCACAAGGCGTGTATGTCCTTCACCTTGTATACCTGGAGTCCTGAGTTCGTTCTTGTACGCGCCTAGACGCCCTAGAGGAAGGGAAAATAGATGAGGTTGTGGCTTGAGGCTTTGTTGGTGTGCGGCATCCCCCATACCTCTGGATCGGTTCTCAGTACGTGTCCTTCACATTGTATTGGGAGTGCTGACTCGTTCTTGTATGCGGCTAGAGGAAGGGAAATCAGAAGAGGTTGTGGCTTAGTGTGCGGCATCCCCCACCCCTTGTCTTGGTTCTAAGGGTGTCTGTTCTCTTCACCCTGCCTGGAGGTCCTGTGGAGAGTGTAGACTACTCACTATTCAGACTAGACACAAGTATACACCGCATGCCTGCTGCAGCGAGCCGTCCCTTCCGAGGTGCCGACGCCCTCCGTCGTCGTGGAGAATAATAGGCAAGAATAAAGCAGACCCGTGCATCCACGGTTGCCGGCAGGGTGGCAATCCTCTAATGGGAATTTAGCCATGGGTTTCAGTCACTGCAAGGGACCACTTCCTCTCACCCTTCCCCCCCACCTCCCTGACATGCTGAGTTGCTAGATAGAGGTATGATAATGCTATATTTTGACAAAGATAACCCATCCTTGCTTAAATGGTGCCCTAGTATGTATTTCGTCAGACAGAAGCATTGTTACTAAAGATTTAACGTTATTTTCTATCACCCGATGTCATAAGAGTAAGAATCAAGGACAGATGTAACTTGTGACATTGTAGAAAATTGGTTAAATCACCTCCCACGCCTAAGACTGTGAACATAGGGCAGAGTAAGTCACACAAGTAAAATATATTAGAATTACCCGTTGTTATTGCAGGGATTCTGTTATTTTTGTTATTTAAGGCTTCACGTACAATGTTTTAAATTTCGGTGACTTGCATCTCTCGCATAGATTGTAAGGCGAGGCTGGGACTGTGATTATCAATAATTGGCAGCATCACGTCAACTGCACGAAATCTGAATGCCAGTGTTCGCTGGCTCGAGGCATTTGCTCCCTCCACACAGTAACTATGGTCCTCAACTTCACTGATTTCGCAGAGTAGAGCAAACTGGGTCCTCAGATTGCTTTTTAGGTCTTCGCAACTCACTTTACTTTAAGATACTACAAAGGAATGATCTGATGGTAAGTTCTTGTACATCTGATAACGGGCGGACCTCGGGTGGGATTGCCATGGCGACAGGGAGCGGTGGTATTCATTGGCCGAGGGACGATGAACCTGCCTCGCCATTGGCTGGTAGGGGGAGTGGTGTTGATGACGCTTTGGTCATTACATTTTGACGGTCACAATAAATCTCCAGTATTCTCGTAAAGCCCACTTATAATCAGAAACGCTCCACGTAAAAGTCTACCGTTTACTGTAGACGGAGAATTAAAAGTGTGACCTATGGTAGTAAAGACGGACAGACGGCAAGACTCATCCACCAAACCTGACGGCGCATGCGCGGCGCAAACCCTCGAGGCTCCCAGAACATCATAATACAGTGGATGTTTGGTTTATCATCGCGAGTTTCCAAAATCTATCGTAAAGGGTGTAGACTACCTAGATATCTTGACTTTTAACTATTTCCATGGTACACCTTTGCAGTGTGATCCGTGTTTTCTTTTTATATTTAAGGGAAATCATTAGATAGAACAGGGATTACTTAAAAAAGTCTCTCTCTCTCTCTCTCTCTCTCTCTCTCTCTCTCTCTCTCTCTCTCTCTCTCTCTCTCATGATAACACAGTATTGTCACGTGTCTCCCTCCTCTCTCCCCTCCTCCCTCACCCCCACTCTCTGCACCATCCCATCCTCCTTCCCTTTCACCCTCCCCACCACCTCCTCCATCCCTAACCCCCGTTCTTTCTCTGCCTCCTCCCATCCATCCTTTCCCTCTCGACCCTCATCTCACGTGGAGAGAAACTCAACCAAAGGGTATTTTCCCCACAGGGTCGATATGGCCTACAGGGAGAGAATGAAGGGAGGAGTAAAGGGATGGGGAGAGGGAATTTGAGTAGGAGAGAGAGAGAGAGAGAGAGAGAGAGAGAGAGAAAGCATCCCAGCCTCCCACACAGCGCTCTTGGGCCATTGAAATCATAAGAAAAAGTTTATGATAGTTTTTTAACAGCCTCACCAGACAGGCAGTATTTTTTATAGTGGTTATCGCCTCGCCAAATGCACTCTGTTACTTGCCTCCATTATTCAGCTCCCACTTTGGTCCTAAGTGTATGTAAAATAAATGATGAAAGGTTGAAAGTCCCACATATACATAGGCATTTTAGTTTTTTTTACAGTTAAGGAAACAACTCGCCCTTATTATTATGTACCTACCGGTATTTTTCATTAAAAGAGAGAGAGAGAGAGAGAGAGAGAGAGAGAGAGAGAGAGAGAGAGAGAGAGAATTTCTGATTTTATATCCATAGTTTAATTAAGGTGGTGATGGTGACAAGGTGAAGACCTGTCTGACGTGTGACATGGTTTTGCAGGTGTGTGTGGACGATGAGTGAGGACAAGGACGCAGCACACGCTCAAGCCTCCGCCGTGCCTCCTCCCTCGCCACAGCAGCAGCAACAACAGCAACAGTCACAGCCACATCAGCATCCGCAGCCGTCGCCTCAGCCTCAGCACCACCACCACATCGCCGCCCACCAAGCCACCACCCTCGTCTCCATGCAGGCTGCCGCGGCTCCTGCCCAGCCTATCGTACAGCAGGCCTCCCAGCAGGTGGGTAGCCACATGTATAGACAGGTCTGCCAGCTGAGTGTAGGACATTTATCTTTCATGAGAAGGTAAAGCAAGAAGATAGTGCGAAAGTATAACAGGGGGGGGGGGGGGGGAGTATAGGCGTGTATAATTATACATAAGTTGTAGGGTGAGGGTTGTTGAATTGTTCTGTGGGTATGTTAACTGGACTCCATAATTACATGTATGCCCCCGGCGTCCTCGTACAGTACTGGCGTACTGTATGTTTGATTTGTTTGTGTTTAGAAAGCCAAGTGGTGTCAATTAAGTGAATTGGTGTTGGGGTGGTTGTTCTCCTAGTGACGATGCTGCCTGGGAACCAAGGAAGCTGTTGTAGCTGCTGTCAACTTCCTACACACGAGTGTAGAGTATCTCGCCCTGTTGGTCAAGTTACTCCCACAACTTGTGGGTATCATCATCATCATCACCTTCAGCCATTAATGGTCAACTGCAGGGTAAAGGCCTTTCCCAACGTTTTCTAATTATCTGTCTCCGACAAAATTTTTAATGTTCTAAATAACTTTTAATTTTATCTTTCCAACTGGTCCTTTGTTTGCCCTACAATTCTTGTTTCACCTTTAATTTCTGAATGGCCACTCTATTGCTATAGTTATCAATTATAATCATGATGTGACCTGCTGAAGTCCATATTTTATTCATTAGCATCATAAAAAGTGTCACCTACCGTTCTTCTAGCGGTTAACTTTCCTTGATATTGAACTGAGTAGTTGTACTGTGCCTGCGCCAAAGCAGGCTGGGGCCGACCATCGGACCCCACAAAGAAAGCATACCGGTGCCATAAGCCTAACTTAGAAAAAAAAAAAGTTGTGTTATTGTGTACGCCGTATAAATACTTATTAGATTATGTACCATTTCGCAACGCTGTGTCTTGTATTGTCTTCAGTAGTTGTGGCATTTTGGTTTGTGGAGCCATGCGTGTCGGAGCAGGTGCATTGGTCCTATAGTCAATCGAATCTAACTTTAGCCTTTAGGCACGGCTCCCCTGAGCCGCGTACAGACTAACAGTAAGACAGATCGCCATGCGCAGGTCATCGCTAGATGTGTAAATCTTGGAGGAAGAATACAAGGAGAGGGCATGACGTTACAGAAGTGAAGCTGACTTGTCCTTGGCTTTGCTCCGCCCCCTCCCTCAATTCCTCCCATAACATTACCCGGCTGGCCGGACGCGCGACACCCACACACCTCAACATTTTGCCTTCATGCCGGCTTGCTCTGCCTTTGGTTGTGCACACAGAGGCGGGGATGGCAGCATTACGTTGCATCGGTAAGACAAAATGATATTTGTTGTGAAACATTATATAGGAGGCGAGAAAACTAAGCTTGAAAAAGAGCACCACAAAAGAATGCTAATGATTCGTTGGTGGAAATTTCAAGGAAATCATCTGTAATTCATCTCCCATGGCTTTTACATACAAACAGGTCACATTAATGGAATGTAGAGGTCTTTGGGTACTATCAGAAGTACTATGAACACAGTTATTTTGCAAAGCATGTAAAATAAGAGTGTAAACCTGGGGAAGTTACCGAGTCGATTCAACCCACGGGCACTTATTTATCTGACATCGTTAATTCTCATTTTCTCATTCTTGTTCTCTCATTCTCATTCACTCATTCTTATTCTTTAATTCTTATTATCTCTCATTCTCATTATCTTTTTCATTCTCATTTTCTCTCTATCATTCTCATTACCTCTCTCATTATCATTATAATTCTCCCACATTTTCAATCTCATTCTCATTCTCTCATTCTCATTTTCTCATTCTCATTCTCTCATTCTTATTCTCTCTGATTCTCATTCTTATTCTCTCAGTCATCCTCATTCTCTCTCATTCTCATTCTCACTTATTCTCTCTCATTCTCATTCTCCCTCATTCTTATTCTCTCTCGCTCATTCTCATTACCTCTCTCTCATTCGATCTCATTCTCAGTCTTATTATCATTATCATTCTCCTTCATTTTCATTCTCTCTCTCTCTCTCTCTCTCTCTCTCTCTCTCTCTCTCTCTCTCTCTCTCTCTCTCAACAAACAAACAAACACGTACATTTTTACGTTTTTTTTGCCCCAAAATACGTAGAAAAATGTGTAAAAAGTACATAAAATATAGTTATAGATACTTACGTTTTTACGTACTTTTGCTTTTTTTGTTGTTGAGTTAGTCCTTACCGTCTGTCTCCTTGGTTTATGACTTTATGTTGACTACCCGACCCAAGACCATCGCCATTACTGGGTAGGCCGGGGAGCTGGCGCGGGCCACATGGTAGTAGTACCAATCGATAAAGGTTGATGATGATTGTGTGGAAGGGAACTCATAAGCCCCAGAATTATCACGATAATAATTACAAGTGTGTTCTCCTACGGTCATGTATTTAAGGACTATACCGTTAAACCAGTGATCTTCAGATTTTTCTCGGCGACCCAGTTATATTTCAAGCATTGTCCTTACGACCCATTCTGACTTGGGGAAGGTAAACTGGTAGCCCTGATGTCACATAGGCCCAAGGATTCTAGACTTTATACTCCTGTGTTTCAAGGGCTCAATGACCAATATGACGGAGATGAGCACGAAGGCACACGCAGCTAATAGCATTTGGGTGCTACGTATATAGCGTGCGGTCTACCGCAGTATTTGTGGTCGACCCCAGTATCTAGTCTAAGCTACATAATGACCTGACCTGTCTCCTGAGCCTGATCTGATGTTGTACTTGTACTGTTACCTTAGTGCTCCTGACTTGAGTAATGACCTGACCACAGTCACCGTTGTCTAAACTATGTAATGACCTGACCTGTCTCCGGAAATTTCAGCTTTTGTTGTCTTGTCACCTGAGTGATCCTGACTGGTCAGTAAGGGATAATCAACGAACACCCACATTACTATCCTCCTTACACTGAAGCCGATAACGTCACTATAACTCATTCTGCTAACTGCAATGCTGTTAAAAGATTTCTTAAGACGTGTCATTTTGACGGAGGAAGCAGCAGTTGCATTTTTATGAGAAAGCAATCTGCGGGACATACCGCAAGAAGCAGTTCCTTGCCCTCGATGTGATAGTGTCTTCCAAGAAAAATGAAAGCGTGATAGAGGGGGGTGATTCCGGCCTGTACTTCGCTGTCCTCGAAGCTGCCTTGTTTAGGCCGACCGGCCTCTTGCAGTCTCCTTATATTTTTATGTTCTTATGTTCTTATGAAAGGGGTGCCAAACTTCGCGGTCTGTTCGGCAAGGAAACCCACTTTTTATTATACGGACATCAACAAATGACGTTGCAATCTGAATCTGTGTGAAACTTTAGAACTGGTGTTCTTGTTTGTACTGGAAATACCCATGAATAATGCAGTGACTCTAACAGAAATGTCTTCCAGTATGATAAATGACTGGTATAATGTGTGCTGAGAGGTGTGTGGAACCATCGTTTCTCATCATCTACAGGGGAGAAGAGGTAGAAGAATTAATCGACATCAACGTAAGTAGGGAGGTCGTGATTAGACAGATAGATAGACTCAAAGTTACTTAGGCGCCAGGGCCAGATGAAATTTTCCCCAGGGTATTAAAAGAAGGTAAATCTGAAATCAGTGGGCAGCAAACATTGGTTTTTAGGAAGTCGCTAGACACAGGGGTGGTGCCTGTTTCATGGAGGCAGGCACACGTTATTCCAGTATTTAAGACGGGGGACAAATCTTCTTTGCAAAACTGTAGGCCGATTAGTTTGACATCATTTATAGGTAAAATGCTTGAGTCAATAATAGCAGATAGTATTAGGGACCATATTGACAGACATAATTTCATTCACGACTCACAGCATGGGTTTATTAAAGGGAAGTCGTGCCTTACTAATCTTTTATCCTCTTACAATAGAGTATACAAGGCAGCTGACAATGATGAGAGTTACGATGTAGTTTATCTTGATTTTAGTAAGGCCTTCGATAAGGTACCTCACAAGAGGCTGTTAAATAAAGTCAGGTTTGAGAGAGAGAGAGAGAGAGAGAGAGAGAGAGAGAGAGAGAGAGAGAGAGAGAGTATGTGATACTGTGTGTTTATGCTACTGGCCAGTGAAGTGAATTAGTTTGTGTATATTGACGACTCTTTGCCCTAACTCTGTCCTGCAACATGGCAGTGATCCGTTTCTCAGTATAGTGACACCTCACCTGCAAATATTTTTCGGCAATCGCCTTAGATAATAAGTTTGATTTACATGGTGCTCTGTGTTCTGCATATGATCACTAAGCTTAGAGAATATGTTTTACTGACATAAGTCTGTAATATTGCACTTGCCACGTTATGGAAGTCCACTGTCCCCAGCGTAAATTGCGGAGCTTTTGTGCTGGCCATAATTTATCTAAATGGTTATTCACTTGTTTCACATATTTATTACGTCGTCTGTATAGGATATATTGACCTTCTTTTGCTTTTAAGATTGATAAGGGAGTGGATGGAGGAGGCAGTGGCGTCTTTCAAGGTTACAGCGTTAATACAGGACTCGCTATGAAAATATTTTCCAAATTGCGCACGACGAAGCCGGCAATGTAGGCAACTGCATCCTCCCACATGCGTTACTTTCCCCCAGAAAACAGTCTTGATGTGCAACCATAATTAGTAGCGCAGCAGACAGGGATCTTTCTTCATTTTTTTTCTTCACACGTTGACACGTTCATCCAACAGGCTCATGGTATGCTGAATGAATGAATGAAGAGAGCAGCCATGGTTTAGTGTATGGTCATATCAGGGTTGGGCAAAGGAGCGGTGGCTGTCGCCTGCTTTCTGCCAGTCCTTTAATGGCCGCCGGCCGACCAGATTGACCTCACTTTTCCCGCTCCTCGGCCTCCACTCCCATCCTACCTCCATGATAACCTCAGACTGGCGAGGCAAAATTTGCCGGTGAGGTAGACTGCACGCTGAATTATAGATATGATGGTAGATTGCACTCTAAAGTGTAAATGGCCGGTTAGACCGCACGCTTATCAAAGTGTAATTGGCCGGGTAGACCTCACTCTAAAGCGCAGACCCCCAATCTACCCTTATCATTTTGAAGCTCTTCATAGTACTAAAAAGAGTTATATACCTCCCGACATCTGTTATTTACATGGTTATGTTTGTGAAGAAGTGGTAAACCCAGTGAAGAGTCAACCTCGAGCATCCGTACTTCGAATAACCTAAACGTGCTGTAGGTATCAGGCGCAGGTGACAGTATATTCCCCCCTCCCTCCTTGGTTTGGTAGATGTCTTTAATACAAGTCTCTTCCCTAGGTGGGGGCCCCTCAGGGCGTGCCGCAGCCTGGGATGCCCCAAGTGATGCAGCAGGCTCCCCAGGCAGCCCACTCCCCCCACGGCGTCACGACCAGCATGCCTCCGCAGTCCCCTCAGGTAAGGGTCTTGTTAGCGCCTCAAGAGTATGACTGTTTGGTGAAATGCTGAGTGAGTGAGTGTCTGTGTGATTGCGTGTTGATTGCTATATGCTAAGAAAAGATCAGCTGTTCGGTTCGGTAGTTACAGTAGTTTTCAGAGAGAGAGAGTCGTTAAATCTGATAATATAAGAGGACAGAGGTGTTCAACCTCTCTTCATCTTTACCCCTGATACCATTGACCCCTCCCTTCATGAGTTTTTGTTGATGGTATATTGCTTGGTTATTTGAGCTACATCAGAAGGATACTTACTGGACAAGGGCAGTCACCCACCCGTCGCATTGAGGAGTTTGTCATTTATCATTATTATTTTTATTTAAAATCTTGTCCTACTACACTTTTCCACACGTCGTTTCCATCACATCATAAGCACATCAGCTGTAATACCTGATTATACTTATATACATCCTAAATTTAACATACTACTTATCAGTTTAACGTCGTGTTATTACTCACTGCAGTTTGGGAACCTTCTTATGGTTTAACTTAAAAGTTTTTGGTGACGACATTTTTTTCTTCTTTTCTTTTATTATTTGCTTCATTGAACTTCAGCTTTTTCTTGTACTCCTAGATGTTTTAATTTTTTTTCTTGAGGTTCTGATTATTAAGTTACTGTATTTCATATTGTACACACACGCACACTCACTCACACACACACACACACACACTCACACACACACACACACACACACACACACACACAGTGTAATATATGCATTATTGCAGTTGAAACTCACGTGATAGACAAATTTCAAGTGTTTCAGCAATTCATACTTTACTTTGTACACACATTTTGTGAGTGGAATGAGCTTGAGCCTGTAAGATTACTGTATATAAGAAAGTGAAAAAATATGAAACAAGTTTGTTGCAGTGTAGTCATATACATTTATTTATCTATTAAAAGCATACATACATGTTTAATGGAATATCCATTCACATTTCATAATAATTGTTTTTACATCCCTCCTAAAAATTGTCCATAACCTCCACAAACCTGGCATTCTTATTGTGATATAACATGGTACACTTTTCATAATGAAATTCTATTTAGAAGCATCTGCAAGAACATTACAAAACACTTGTCATAATAATCTAATTGGTTTAGATTCTGAAGCAACATCTTTAGTGTGTCATGGTAGGCCCAGGCATGTGATATGATGCCTCAGGTGCTTTGATCAACTGAGCTACAGGAAGAAAGAAACAGCAAATCATATATCATGCTAAGAATTAGTTATGTTTACATTATAATAGAAAAGCTGCCAGGAAATTAATCATACTTCTATCATGCTGTATTTTGCAGTATGTTGCTAAAATATCAAAGACACTAAATAGTATACACATTAAAATCATATTACATATATAGTTCTTCACCATAGTCTGTTTAGGAGCAGCATTATTGTAGCATAAGGGTTGCCTGCACCCACTAGCTTTGCAAAATGTTTCCAAGACAAGTGGAAAATGAGTTCATGATGCAGGCCACTTACTTAGGTTTGTTATCATTGCCACTCATATTAATGTTTTCCATAAAACATGGCTAGCACAGACATATACAATCTATTCAGTTTTCTATTAACATTATCGCCTTCATCTTATGTAATTTTACTTCTACAGGTAATGGTTCAAAACTTATAAATACATAGAAAAATATGCATTTAATTGTTATGTATTCATTCCTCTTTGTCTTAACAGCTTTACCCCCATGCTCATATGGGGTTACCGTGCCTGACTAGTCCTTTCCATGTTCTCAAGTCTTGATCATCGGATAGTCCCTTCCCTCCTCAGTCTCTCTTAACACAATTCAACTGCCTCAAGTCATGTCTTCCTTACGTCCTTCTATCATGCATTTCCATGTCCATAACTCTCCAACCCATACTTTTCATCTCTGCTAATGTCATGTTCATACCATTACATTCTTCTTTCTTGCACCTCCTTTAATTGTTCTACTTTCACTGTTTACCTCTTAATGGAAAGGGTAATAAATTAACAAACATAATATGAATAGGTTAGGCTGCCATATCCTAAAACATTACTATTTGGTATAGCAGATTAGTATCCTACAGTACAGTACTTGTACTGTGAGTGAGGTAGTAGATTCTGGCAACTTTTAAAATGATTTATATATTGTATGACAGTGTCTGAGTTGCTTTGAGTGATGCCTTTAGTCAATGAGTAGTTTCTTTCTTTATTTTCGTGGTGTCGCCTTTAAGGACACATAGCACGATATTATGGTGTGTCTTGTATTGGCATCTTACTAGGAGTGTATTTACATTGTGGGTCTGTATCTGTTTTGATTGTATTCATTATGTTCAATTCAATAAGATGTACTGACAACATATTAATGAGCATCAGGAATATGTTTATAGGTATTTGGGGGCCTAGTATGACCTAGTATGAGCACTAAATTGGTGGGTAACTTCTTGCTGGTTTCTGATGGGTGTCTGTTGCTATCAGCGGAATCTAGTTGACTGCTGTCACTCAGTGGTCTGGCAGATCGCTGGCACTGTCATTGATGATTGGTTTTCTTATGTCATTCTTAGTTGTGTTTGGATAGCCTGTATTTCTCTCAGTTGCTTCTGATGTACTAGTGACACTGGGTAGTATTTGTCATTTGCCAGGCTGCTGTAATTTTTTGTGATATCTGTTGAGCTACTATTTCTCTGAATGGAGTCTGGTGCAATGCAATTCCTCTCAGTGGTGTCTGTTGGGCTGATGTCACTTAGCAATGTCATGAGGGTTGGTCTCTTGGTGAGGTTTGAAGAGTTAGTGTCACTGTGTGCGGCATTTTGTGGGGTGGTCATTCTGTGCGGAGTTTGGAGTGGTAGCATCACTGTGTGCGGCATCTTGTGGAGCGTTTATTTTGTGTGGGGTTCAGTGGGCTAGTATCACTGTGTGTGGCATCTTGTGGGAGAGGGGTTACTCTGGGTGGGTTTTGGGTCAGTAGCATCACTTTGTAAGGTATCTTGTGGGGTGGTGTCACTCTGGGTGGGGTTCGGAGGGCTAGCATCATTGTGTGTAGTATCTTGTGGGGTGGTGTCACTCTGGGTGGGATTCAAAGGGCTAGTATCGCTGTGTGTGGCATCTTGTAAGGTGATGTCACTCTGGGTGGAGTTTGGATCAGTAGCATCACTCTTTAGGGCATCTTGTGGGGTGCAGTCAATCTGGGTTGGGCATGGAGGGCTATTATCATCAACATGTGTGGTATCTTGTGGGATGGTGTCACTCTGGGTGGGGTTCGGAGCGCCAGCAATTTCGTGTGTGGTGGTGTCACTCTGGGTGGAGTTCGAAGGGCTAGCATCATCATGTGTGGTATCTTGTGGGGTGGTGTCACTCTGGGTGGAGTTTTGAGAGCTTTTGGTACACTCTGTTGTGACTGCTGCCATGTGGTCACTCTCAGTGGTACTAGACATATTGATGTTTGGTGGATTTTCATAACTTGAAATGGTATATGGCAGACCTTTGTCATTCTTAATAGTCTGCAAATTGATGTCTGATGAGTTCTGTAGGTCTGTGTAATTTCTTATATTATCCTGTGGCCTGATGAGCCTTCTAGTCAGATCATCAGACTCATCTTTTGTATTGGCTAATATGTAGCTTCCACCAATTTTGTGTTCTACACCAGCAAGGGCTCTGTGGTGAGATTTCTCTACAGATACTGCCACTATCATGTTAATAGCTATCAGTCCGCAGGTCACTAAGATGCCTACTGTGAAGGGGTCCATCGTGGCTAGTGGATCAAAACAGCATCTGTGGATTCTGTACATATGAAAATGAGTGATTGTTAATGAAGATGTTCCTGTTGGACTATTGAGCTGTTTTGCAAATACATATTATATACAATATTACATCCCCGCATGACTTCCAGACATTTATGCATTCACTTTTTGGACTTCTTTATCTTCATATAAGTATGCACATCAAAACTTTGTTATATGTAATGGTAATGGTGGCTGAGTGGTCAGCATGCAGGCGTGATGAGCCTGTGGACCTAGGTTCGTCCCACCAAAACATGCTGATATCTCTAACCATTGCTGAGTGGTGGAAGATTACCCACATACTGTCGAGATCTTTGATCAACCCTAACTTCAGTGACTTTAGTCTAGAGGATCACTGGGGAGCAGCATGGGCCAGGCAAGAGTCATATAACATGGCACCCACTATAAATAAAATTTGCCTGCTCCACTAATGGGCTGGGGTCATCAAAGAAACCCCGGTAAAAAGCCTACTGCCACTATAGGCAGAACTTAAAAAATTAAAATAATAATAATATTAAAAAAAGATGTAAACTTTCATATTCCACTTGGTTTTGTAACTCACCTTAAGTTCTATTGACCAAAAATGCACAAATGTTGAATTTGTCTATCATTTTATCACTCGTTAGGTAAATACTGAGTATCCATGTCCCTTATGAGAAAAAAAAAAAAAACTATTACACTGCAGTATATTATATTGGGTATAACAATAACAGCACAATTTAGGTTTGCTTACAAGTCATGCAAGTAAAAATCTTAGTATGTAAATTGTGTTTCAGTACAACTGGTTTTACTCTTGAGGTGATTAATGTTTTTGTTAAACTGCAAAAACATCTTGCTCTACTATTTGATCACTTTCAATATTTCTATTTCTTCCTTTAATATTTCAGCAAAAAAACATCAAAAATATATATTTTTTCAACTGAGTAGCTACTTTACCATGTAGGTGTACTTGTCCCACTGTGCAGAGTTAGGTTCCTGAGTCAGAGTTAAATCTGTTGGCATTTTAGAAATGTGATCCACACCTTTGCTAGTCTCAGCCATTACTCCCCACTTGTAGTGAATGGCCTCTCCCTCTGCTACCCCCCCATCCTCCCTTTGCCTTACCTTCTCTTTAATTCCTCTTCCTCACATTGATATCAGCTCCACATGTGTCGAGTACTCTTTCCAACTCACTTCTTATATAACATGGATTCAATTTTGGAGTATTTAACTTATTACTTTTTTTTTCATTCCAACACACACACACACACACACACACACACACACACACATGCACATGCACACACTCACGCATACACGGATGCACGCACACATACACGCACGCATGCATGCTCTCATGTGCACATACACAC
Source organism: Eriocheir sinensis (assembly GCF_024679095.1). Classification (NCBI taxonomy): domain Eukaryota; kingdom Metazoa; phylum Arthropoda; class Malacostraca; order Decapoda; family Varunidae; genus Eriocheir; species Eriocheir sinensis. The sequence goes on from NC_066511.1 coordinate 22,119,386, forward strand.
ATTCTCTCTCTCTCTCTCTCTCTCTCTCACACACACACACACACACACACACACACACACACCAACCAGTCAGATTTAATTTCAATTATTTATTTTTAAAAAAATTGTATATTATTATTGCTGATCAGATATATTAATATGCTGGGTTATTTCAGATAATTTGTATAAATCTCTAGTACTCATCTTTACCTTCTGGATTATTATATGATATAATATACAGTGCCTATCTTTGCATTAAATTCCATCTCCATTTCCATATGTATGGATTGTTCAAATCCTCTATTAATTCTTTGCTGCTGCACTGTCTTCAATTTTTTCAATCATCACCAAAAAGGTTTATATAACTACTCCTAGCATATTGCTGATATAAATGAACAACTGATAGGAGCCAAAACTGACCCCTGAAGCACTCTGCTTGTCACTCTCCTTAAGGAAGCTGTATCTTTCATAAAAGTTCTCATTTCTCTTCTTTGCAAATATTTTTCTATCCATTTTACAAATGATGTGAAGTCCACCATATCTTTTCAATTTCCATAATAGTCTCGTATGTGGCACATTGTCAAAGGCTTCCTTAAAATCCAGGTATATACAGTCCACCCAACCTTCTCTGTCTTGCATGATATTAATTACTGGTATAAAAACTTAGCAGGTTGATTGTACATGAAGATCCTTCTCAAAAACCAAATCGTCTCTAAGATAAAAATTGTTTGTCTTCCAAAAATTTTAACCATTTTTATAATATATATATATATATATATATATATATATATATATATATATATATATATATATATATATATATATATATATATATATATATATATATATATATATATATATATATATATATATATATATATATATATATATATATATATATATATATATATATATATATATATATATATTTTTTTTTTTTTTTTTTCCACATGTTTTACATATTACACTGGTTTAGAGGATTTTCCTTTTCACTCATATATTGGGATGATACTTGCTCTCCTTTCCTGCAGTACGTTTTCCTTAGAGAGCTCTCGATGATGCAGTGAATAATTGATTCCGCAAGTTGTTCAGCACACTTCCTTAAGATTCATCCTAACACTCCATCTGGTCCCTCTGCCTTTCTCTTATTTATTTTCTTCATCATTTTCAACACCTGCGTGTTCACTTTGATCTCATCCATTTTCAGTTGAATTCCTTCCAGCATAGGTTTCACAAACATCTGTCTTAAAAATTATCTCACACATATCCAATATTTTCTCTTATACATCATGCCCTGCCTTCAGTTTTGATACATGTTCCTTTATTTTTATGCTTCCATAATTTCATTCCAGTCAACCTTACCAGAATAATTCTTTAAGGCAGAAAAGTTAGCTTTTCCATAGTTGTATTTGTCTTTCTTGTGGACTTTGCCCACCCTCAAAAATCTTGTTCATTTGTGTATGGACATGTGTGCATAATACTACATATAGGGTAATTATCTACTTTGTCAGACAAATAGATAGGTTTTCTGCCATTTCATTAAAAGGCTGTTCCCTGTATGTCTAGTTCTGCATTTACAAATAGAATATATTACAGTACGACTGAGGTAGGAATTTGTCTTTACTAATTACATATTCTAATTTTAGGTTGGGAAGTATTGCTTTGTCATTGCTTTAATCATATCACTTTTATACTAACTTTATCCTGCTTCTTTACAGTTTTATGTACAGGCGTCCTTATCATCAGGGATGCAACAAGCACCACCGGCCATTGCCCCAGCACCAGGCCCACAGACCACCACCAATACAGTTTCAGCACTTCATCAGCCTCTCCAGCATCCTCTTGCCCCTCAGCCTCTCACTCATCCAGGAGTTTCACCTTCTCCCATGCCTCAGGTGTGATAATAAAGTTATATTCATGTCCCTCTATTGTCTTTATTTTTTTCTAGATATTTTTATTTTTGATTTACTGTGTACTTCCATCTCATATATATCAGACTTATAGTAACCCCTATTTATCTGTGTAAGGCTCTGATGCCTTACTCCTCACCAAGAATTCCTTTTGAAGAGTTGGCCATCACAAGTTACCCATTTTTCCCGTTTATGCACTTTATACTGCCCCATTGTCCACTCCATATTCTCTTCCAGGAGGACATTACATCTTGTTGTTTCTTGTCTTGTATACTCTGAAAGGTGTTATGAGCTATAGTTCTTTTGCTTTTCTTCGTTCAAAAACCTAATATGTTTTCATGAATTCATATAGAACATTGTGTCAGTTAATTAATTTTTTCTGAAGGTAGTGATTAACGTTTTTTTTTTTTTCAGTTCTCACCTCAGGTTCAAGTAATTCAGGGGAGCATACCTGGTGCACCTTACCTGCAGCAGCTTTATCAGAATGCCCAGGGCCAGCTTATCATGCCCAGCAACCTCACCCTTCAAACAGCCACTGGGATGAACACCACACCCATACAGCCCAACACCCTCAACCAGCTTAACCAGCCACTCCAGGTATTTCACTTTTTTATTTCATAATCTTGCATGCAAGATGAAATTATATTTCCACTTAGCTGTATTTTCGCAACTAGAATTTCTCACAAGTTGTATTCTTGGAAACTTTCATCTTTTTTTTATAGTAAGAATGTTTTACCTGTTTCATATTTTCATTGTACTATTTGTTTGAATATTATTGTAAAGTTGGAAATATCATTGCTCCATTTATTATGCATTTTTAACAGACCTTTGCTTTGATAAACTTGGTTACTCTAGATTTTTATTTCAATTTTATGAATTTGGTGGTGTTTGTTACATTTTCTTTTAGCTTTTTGCCTCTTATATGAGGAATTTGCTTTTAAACTGACCATCAGTGTTGATTGAATCAAATTATGCTCCAAATGTGGAGTCTGATTTGTTTATGTGACCTTGTTCAACTGAAACTTTATTCATTTGTTTATTTTTAAATAATTTAGTTTCATCCCATGCTTGATATATCACACAAAGAAAGAGTCTGCTTATATAAAATATCAATATCCAGCTCTTCACCTTTAAGGGCATTTCTAAATAATGATGAGGGTGAAGGTGAGGATGAGGATGAGGGCCATTAAGTTGGGATAGCTGGTCATTGTATGACCATTCAATGTGGCTTCTTGTTTTTCCTCTTTTCTGCTAATGATGAGAGCGTAGGATAAGGGAAGAAAATGGCTAGTGAAACCATGAACACTGGAAAAACAATCAGTTACAGAATATGGTGGCCAAGTACCTGAGAACTGGGATTGTAATATATGATAAATTACTAAACTTTAGGTAGGAAAATACACCAAGAATGGTTAGAGAGCATTTCCTTTGGGGGAAATGTTTGTCAAATGTAAAAATATAGTTACAAAATAAGATTTAGGGTTTTCTGGAAGGTAGATAATCACCAAATAGGAGAATATGGTCACTATATGAGAATTAGGGTAGTAATTGGTTAGGGTTGGTAAGTGTAAATTTGACAAATCCGAACACGCCAAATGCAAGACTTAACTGTAATTGATTTAATTGATCTTTGCAGCCAACTCAACCATGTCTGTCTCTGATAATTAAGTTCTCATATTGATGCCAAAATGCCAAAAAATAATTCAGGGCTGGTAATGGTAATCACTTTACATGAGAGGTGTTACTGCCACTGTGATAGGGACAATATTAGGATGTTGGTGCAAATAAAGCACTAAAACCTTGAGTCCTTTAAGCCAGGGTGGTCATGAGAGGTCATGAACTGCTTCTTGGATAAAGATGTCATGAGTGCTCTTGTCAGTACAATAGTACATGGACTGGTGTGTGGAAATAGAAGAGTGCTTCTGAATTTTCTTTGTATTTTATTGATATGCCCATGTAGAATGTTCTTGTAACTTTAAAGCATATCTTGAATATGAAGTAAGAGTACCAGTCACTTGGCAAAAATGAAAATAATCACTAATGTTAGAAGTAATTTTGAGAAGGTAGGTATTATATAATTTCTAAGGAAAGCAAATGTGCAACTGATGGTAAGAAAATGTGAAAAAAGCAAGGAATAGGAATAAAGAGTAAGAATGGGAATGTTTGACTGATAGAAGTATACATCATTATTGAAAGAAAGTGATGGAAAGGAGTACATAAAATATTTTGTGGTGAATGAATATATGACACTAGTACTGTGCACATCTTTATTTGAGCAAATCATACAAATAGTGACTACCTTTACTCTTGTACAGGGAAACAATCACAACCCTCTTCAAACCATCAGGCACATCAATCATCCAAGTCTTCAGACATATGTATGTACTACCATAGATACTTCATTGCACCTACTTCAGTTTACTGTATCATTCCCACATAAGTGTCATCTGTGATGTCAGTCATTCCGTCTGTCATGTCATAGCTTTCTTCACTTTTTATGAGGGCAGATTTCTACAGTGTGATATGCACAATTATAATGCATAGTTATCAGATGCAGTGCGAACTGAAATATCATGTACTGTAAAAATGCAAACATATCTACTTGAATTATGTTTTCTACTGATTTCTTCCTAACTTTCTATTAGTGTGAAGATTGGTGCCATGTGATGAATTCTCCACAAGGATGAGGAGAGCTTTAATAATTATATGCACTCTCATCTATCATCTCATACCATATCATGGGATTGTGCACAGTGAATGAATGGTTGTTTTATTTACATCTTGGCATTCTAGGGAGAATTTTATTGGAGAAATAATGATCGGCAATTTGCAGGAACTTTAGCATCAGTCAGAGTGTGGATTATTACTGCCTTATGATCCTCTCTTGGGTGGCTTGTGGAGCCTTTTGTATTCATTAGATAAATGAAGCCAATTATAGTATGAAATTCTGCCTGTTGCCATGACTGCTGGAAAATAATTAGCTGTTGAGGTGATATAAGAAATGATAATTGTTTTTGAAACATAAACACCTATAGGAAACAGTAATTGCTTTTGAAACATAAACTCCTTACAGATCTGATTGTAAAATATAAGACATTTTTGCTACATATAATGTAGCAACGGGATAGCATCGGCCTCAGACATAGCTGTGTCATACTGGGTTGAACCCATGGATTGTGCCTGGCACATTGGTTCAAACACCATTGTCTAGCAGCATCATTTAATTACTAGAAAGTTTTCATTCTCCACCCCAGAAGTTGCCTTGGTTGATGCATGACCCTCAATGGCATGTGTAGGTTACTCAACCATTTAGCTGCCAGGCAAGGTCCTATCCTCTTGACTACCAGTCAAAATTATAATTTTGATATTACTGAGCTTTTCTTGTTTACCAGTGCCCTTAATTAGAGCATTGTTAGACTGCAAATCCTTGTTCATGAGGTTAAGTAAAATGAAATTGTTGTAATAAGTGTTAATAAAAGGTAATGTAGCATGAGATAAAGGAATCAGGAATACATTTCTATTTCACAATTATTATCATTATTATTATTATTATTGTTATTATTATTATTATTATTATTATTATTATTATTATTATTATTATAATTATTATTATTTATGATTTATTTATTTTTTTCCATTTCTGCCTCTGGCGCCGGTAGACTTTCTTGGTGGGGCCTGATGGTCGGCTCCAGTCTGTTATGGCGCAGGCAAGTGTTTATAGTGGCGCCATCTGGCTTGGCTCATGCTGCCCTCCTGAACTCATCTTTGATACTTTCTTGGAGAGAGAATTTAAAAGTCCGGGTTGATAGGTAGTCTTCAAGACAGCACGTGGGTATTCTTAGGCTACTCAGCAGTGAGTGAAAAATCCCAGCTTGTGGTGGTGGGCGGGATGAGAACCCGCGTCCTCCTGGACGCAGTGCCCACACACTAACCACCCAGCCACTGCCTCCCCATAAGAGTCTTGTAAGAGGGGACTTAAAAAGATATGGCTGCTATGCTGCTGGAGGCTGTGGTTGATGCCTGGGCTCCCCTCTAGTATTATCACCCATAACACCCATCAGAATGGTCATATGGCCTATTGTTGACATCTTTCCCTGCATATGTGAGAAATAGGATCGTTGATAATGCTGATTATTATTGAACTACTCAGCAAGCCTCCAGCACGTACCCTTTTCATCTTCACCTCCCCATTGTCTTTCTACTGCTTCCTACCTCTCTACCACTTCTCCCACAATTTTAATCCCATTTATATGGACTCTGCTTAGGGTCTTTAAGTGGGGCCCATGCAATTCAAGGACCTTCATTTTTTAGTTGTGGTTTGAAAGAACATAGTGTATATTTCAGCAGATAAGACAACATTGAATAATAAGAATAAGAGACAAGGGCATCTTATTGGCCAGATAAAGAAACAATGACCTTCGAATTTCAACTCTAAATACTAATGTAGATAAATTTTGTAATCCACCCTATACAATGTTTTTATATAGCACATTTATGTTGGACCTTATAGTCATTCCTTCATGAATATATTGCAAATACTAACCTCAACATCCTGTACAATCTTAATGTTGAGTCGGCGAAAGTTTCTTGAATTGTCAATCCAGAAAACAGTTGTAGTGTTTATAATACTGAACAATTTTTATTTCTAACTAAAATACATGACCAGTGTGGTATTACACCAATAAAAACATTGTGAAATAATAACTTTTAAAATCCATATAAATCACAAGCTTTATTGTCTGAGGCAAGAGTTCTTCAAACATCCTGAGACTCATTGTTTACATTGTCATTGTTTGGGTCCAAGACAGAATCTGGTGAGTCGGCTTCACCTTTGTCCTTTGTGTCTCACAATACATCCTCTTCAATACCTTTCATTGCATTTGTGATATCATACTTATTGAAAGAATTTAGTACAATCTCTACTTTAACACTATCCTGTATTCTGATCCCAAAATCTCACAGTACTCCCAGTGATGCGCACATTACCCCTACCTCCATCATCGTCTTATACCACAGATATGAAATTTAGACTGAATTCTGGGCCTTGTCTTATCCAAAGGTTGCCTTATTTGCCAAAATATACAGTATGTCCTTTGTCTCCCTTTGTCTCACCCTTATGGTGTAAACATATATCTGCCAAGAAGTTAAGAATGCATAAATAATTACATGTTTTATTTTGTCCATGCCACATTTATCATCTGATGTCACGTGTACCTCAGCCTGTCACTACTCACACAAGAATGTTTGTTTACACCTGCTAAAGTGTCTCTGGGCTCTCGTCACTCATATGTTTGACTTCACATGTTTTTTAGTCATTTGGAAAGATATCATTGTCCATGGTTTCCAAAAATTCTCTGATCAAATAAATAAAACAGATCTTTAACACCTGGAACAAAGCTGGATATAAGCAACAGAGCAGGAGTGGGTGAATGCTTTCGTTAGGTGAGGTCCATCATTGAGTGATGTGACAGCAATTATGAATTAACCATGAGAAGCATTAAGAAGAGTAAAGACAAGATTTAAGTTCAATAATTTAGTTGAAGGAAGTGTCGGTCAAGCTTGCTTTTAAAGGAGTCAATCCTGTTGCATTGGACCACTGAAGGTGGGAGCTTATTCCATTATCGCACTACGTTAATGAAGAAAAATTTGGTGCAGTCAGAATTTACTTGTTTACACTTCTGTTTTGTGCCAATTTAGTAATATGTTTGTAATTCCATAATGGATAACATGTAATTGTGTTATGTCTGCACACTGACTGTTAACATGAGGAAAAAAATATGTTATGGGTTATAGTAACTCATATGTCCTGTAAACCTGATACATTTTCTATTTTTGAGGGGACACACATTTACATGTAGTATATGTGCAGCTAGGAATGTAAACATTTTTTATCACATCACTTTAGTTCCTTATGGTGTTGCTCCCATCTAGTTCTGGCTTTCTTTTTAATTACAATGATAGGTTTTAAATCATTGTTTGTTTTATAAGATTTCAAACTATGTGGAGTTTCTACAGAATGTGCCCCAAGCATATACCAAAGCTTCATATTTCTTGTTTCATAAAAGAAAAAATAGTTAATGATGTTCAACATTCATACTAAAGCTTCATGCCTTTCATCATCATGTAAAGTTAACCCTTTTAGTATCTAATGGGGATACTGAAAATAATGAAGTGTGCTAGAGGAGAAACTACATTTGAATTGATTTATATTAGATTATTTATTTTATTTTATTTTATTTTATTTTTTTGTTTGGATAAAGAAAATGGAGTTCCAATATTGGTCATAAGATACTGTGTGTCTGATTACAATTGTGTCTTTCTCCATGCTGATACACTGAAAATTTAGGAAAACATTGTTTTATTTTATTTTGTTACAGGTCATTGCAGCAGCTGGAAAGCCATTCCAAGGGCAACTTGCACCACACATGCTGACAGCTACAGCAGGCAAGGCAGGAGTCCTTCAGGCTGGAGGTCAAGGTAATTGGTCTGGCAGTTTTGGCCATAGGGTAGATCATGTTTTTAAGTTCAAGAGAAAGGTTAATCTAGGTTGATTATACAGAAGACTGCATTACAACCATTACAATGTTGTTCCAATAGGTTACTCTCCTGCGGCCATCCCAACCACAGGTAACCAGACTCTGGTGATCAGTCAGCTGCCCGTGGGGGTCATCAGCAGTCAGCAGCACAACATTCTCCCAGCACACTCCTCAGCCCACAAGGCCACAGACATGCAGAAGGTAAGTGAGGTGATGAATTTTATAACGTGACCTATCCAATCATCACCAGATTAATACTCACTGGAGACGGATAGGCAGTCTCCTTTGATCCGTGCCCCCTGTCCACCCCACTGAATGGGCATAGGGTGTCAGTCAGGAGTTGTGTTCTGCCTCCTGGATGTGTGTGGGGATGTGATGTAAGGTTACAGTTATACCCAAATATTCATCACTTGAACTCCAAGCTCTTTCTGAGAGAGTTCTTGTTGATGCTTGTAAGTTTAGCACATAACCAGACCTTGGTGAGTAACACACACACACACACACACACACACACACACACACACACACACACACACACACACACACACACACACACACACGCACGCACTCCGTGGCGCAACTGGTTAAAGCGCTGCGCTGCCAGGCTTCACAGTCTGACAGGGCGGCGGTTTGAGCCCACTCAGGCCGGATTCTTTCCGTTGACTAGGAGTGGTTACTGTCCCCCCTTGAGCAAGGGGGATGACCAATGAGGTGTGTGGTGTGTGAGGTCCTGGCAGTACCCATAGATCGATGATAAAGAGCACTTGCTCATGTCAGGAGGGTATACCTGCTGGCGATTACGAGTCCAACACGTGATCAGGCCATGGTGGTAAATTACACACACACACAACACACACACACACACACACACACACACACACACACACACACACACACACACACACACACACATGAGAACATAGATTTACATAGAAATTCAAAACACACAGACCCTATGGTGCAGACTAGGCAGTCTGTCTTTAAACCTAAGGGCCGCTTTCACAGTCACTTTTGTTTGTTTTGATCGATACCAATGGTGGCGATCGCCGCTATAGTATTTCCATGTGAAACTGGCCGATGGGGTAGTGGCGGCTGTGGGGTTAGCCTAGCCCTGCACCTTACCACACACTCTCAACACCTCTTGCTGCCTCTGCAGCCATTACTACCCCATCGGCCAGTTTACTTGGAAATACTATAGCGCCGATCACTGCCATTGGTAACAATCCAAACAAACAAAAATGACTGAAAGCGGCCCTAAGTTATTTTATACGTATTAGTAAAATGGCTCCAAAACTTTGCATTTCTACTTTAGTAAATATTAAGTTGAAGGAAGTGTCAGTCTAGCTTGTTTTTATGGAGTCATTCATGTTGCACTGAACCACTGAAGGTGTGAGCTTATTCCATTCTCACACTTTAATGTTTGTGAATGAAAATTTGGTAGTCTGAATTTCTTTGTTTACACTTATTATTTCTCATTTGCAAAGTATCATTGACTATAAACAGTTCTGATTTGTCCACATTCGTAAAGCCAGCCATTAAGTGTTTTAAAACATTCGATCAGTTTTCCTTGGAGGTGACGTTTCTCAAGAGAGAACATGTTAAGAGTTGAGAGCCTTTTGTCATAAGGTTTATTAAGAACATAAGAACGTAGGAGTCTGCAAGAGGCTGGTAGGCCTGTACAAAGGAGCTGCCTCGCAAGGAAGAGATAATTTTTGTTGCCCAATGTTGAACACCTTCTACAGCATTGGTCATAGGAGATGCCCCCCCCCATAAAACCAATGAGGGATACGTGCAGTATGACGGATGTCCAATTCAACTACAGTCTATGTGGCAACACTTTTGGTGGTATCTGGTAACCCCAGCGGTGTTCCTCAAGTCTGTAGGGTATACAATACATGAGTCAGTGGCTCCCAGGCCTTTGTATTGGGAGCTAATTTGCTGCTATTTACCACCCGCAACCTCAGATTATTGTATGTTTGCTATTTCTTATTTCTTCATGCAACGATGCTACAAATGTTTCAGAATGGGGGCCAAGACCTGTACCAAAGAGGAGAGGGCTAGAATTTTGGCTCTGAAGGAAGAAAATGTCCCAGTACGAGAAATAGCGCACTGTCTGGGACCGTGGGACGTGACAGACACACCATTCAACGCATACTGGCGGCCGCTCACCCCGGTAGGCAGGTGGCGAGCGACCACCAGAATGCATTAAATAAGGCGTCGTGTCACGCCCCTGATGGCGCTCTATTTCTTGTATTGGGACATTTTCTTCCTTCAGAGCCAAAATTCTAGCCCTCTCCTCCTTGGTACAGGCCTTGGGCCCCATCCTGAGACATTTGTAGCGTCGTTGCATGAAGAAATAGTGAACATACAAAAATCTGAGATTGCGGGTAGTAAATAGTGGCAAATTAGCTGCCTTATACAAAGGCCTGGGAGCCGCGCATATACCTCATTGGTTTTATGGGGGGTTCATCTCCTATGATCGTTGCTGTAATTTAGCAATTCTTTTTAAAGTTTTTGTTTTACCCTGCAGTTGTTTCCTGTGTAATAAAAAAAAAAAAAATACAATAATAATAAAACAACTGTGACATGAAAAAGCACAAGTATAGAAATAGATATGATTCGGAACAAAGAAATGTAGGGTACATAGAAGTGATGAGGTGAAGAATGAGGATTTACCAGAGAGGGGTATCATGGCAAGTCCTATAAAGTATATGTAAAGTAATAAAGGAGAATGTCCTTAGGTGTAGAAGCCATATTGAAAGGATGGGAAAAATAGAAGTCATGAAAAGAATATATGCCACTCAAGTTGAGAGTGAAAGCAAGAAGGAACAATCTAAAAGATTGTCAGTTGTGGCAGAAGACTGATTATTCAAGTGTGGAATGGAAATGAAAGATGCAAGAGATCTTAATACTGAAAAGCTGGAATGGAAGAAATCTGTTACATATAAATATCCAAGTATGTATATAAGGGTCATTCCTCTTTTAATTTTAAAATCCAATGTTTAGTATATGAGAAATTATTGTGCCAGTGACAGTAATGTACAAGTAAAGTTGCAGTCTAAACAACAGGGTGTGAATGTGCAATGTGGGTGATTAGTAAATTAAAATACTTTATGGCTATGTACATTCATTAGGTGTTATATATGAGTCCTGTATTTATGTACTTTTGAAATACATTAATAAACTAGGTGCATATATTCTTCTTTTACAGCAAGGAATAACATGGGCAACACAAGGCACCCTACACTCCCCAACTCTTCTTGCCACGCAGAATCAACCAATTTTCATACGAGGTGGACAGCCTGGGCCAGAGAATGTGTACATCTCCAACCCTCAGCCTCAGGCTATGCATGCCACTAATTGTAAGTTTGGCATCACGTCTTGATTGTTTGATCGAATTATATACCATTTAGCCCTCAATTTCCACTTCACATGCTCATTATTGAGATATTTCTTTTGATTTTTAAAATTTATTTGCATTGTTTTTAGCATCATGAATTTTACTGTTTTTCTATTCCATATTTTCTTAACCCCTCTCAGTGCAGTAAACTGGAAAACTGGTGTTTGTGATGATTGTAATAATATGTGACAGTTAAAGTGTCCCAGTCTAATCAAGTTTCATTTTCAAGCTATGATGCCACCCATTGCATCTGTGCAGCACAACACTCAAGCACCCAAACCCAGAGCTGGAATGGAGATCCCTGCCAACATCCAACCCAAGGCTCCCAACATGCGTCCCCCCATCCTCCCCTCCAACACCACACAGATTCGTCCTGGGTCTTCAGTCTCCACCCAGACAGCTGGGCAACAATTGGCCCCAGGACATATCGCACCTCCAAGGCCACAGGTAAAGGCATCATAGTATATAGGTATATGCCCTCCACATATGAAACTTTACAACATGTAATGTATGTTTTAAAAGTCAATAAAGAGGAAAGTTTAATTTTTACATTTGATAATTTTAGAATATCATTATTAGTAGTAAAAATGTAAAAAAATAATTATATATTTAGATTAATTAGTCAGGTTCTATCTATGCCTCTGATGGCTTTACTATAGTTTGCTACTTGCATAACACTTTATTAAATGCACAATCCACAGGGAAATGTTGACAGATGTGTATGCTCAGAAAATAAAGAAGGTACAGCTTTGATTCTAACATTGTTAACGAAATCTGTAGTTTGATCAGCAACAATAATAGTGTAGTTAATTTTTCTTCATATTTTCCTTTTTAACAGAATAAAATGCGTGGGAAGAGTGGAACAAGCCGTGGTTCTCCTGCAATGGGTAATGCCACTCAGATGTCTACCGCTGCACAAATGTCTCACAATACAGTCACCAATAGTAACACCATGGTAGCAACAGCTGTCACTGCTAATGCTGGTACTCAAGTGATGCATCCAACATCAGTGTCTCCTGCCCCCATGTCCAATGCCTCATCAGTATCTGCACCAAACAAAGCCATTACTCAGTCAGCATCAGTACAAGCAATCACCAGCATTAGCCAAACAAAGTAAGTATATTTGCTCAAATATATGAAAAAGCTTCCTCTCTGAAATGTATATTTTTGGGGTACATTTAGTGAGTAATTTCATAGTTAAGATTTATATTGAAAATGACAATTTGAAAACAACATAACACATTTTGGATTTGAATATTTTACAATATTTGTGTATATGAGAAGTTAATTGTGTGTATGCATCCAGCCATTTTTAGGTTTGTTTTACCAATCCTCAATTTCTATTTAAGTTCTGAATATTTAGGTTTGTTGTTCATTTGAGAAGTGCAAGTGGTATAACAAGGGTGATTATTGAATCTGTAAGTGTAGTGTAAATGAGTTTTGTATTTGCTTTCTCTCTCTCCACCATCTCCTCCTCCTCCTCCCTTCCTCCCTCCCTCCCTTTCGCTCTCCTTTCTTCCTCTCCTCTCCCCTCTCTCCCTCCCCCCCCCCACTTTCTCTCTCTCTCTCTCCCATTTCTCTCTCTCTCTCTCTCTCTCTCTCTCTCTCTCTCTCTCTCTCTCTCTCTCTCTCTCTCTCTCTCTCTCTCTCTCTCTCTCTCTCTCTCTCTCTCTCTCTCTCTCTCTCTCTCTCTCTCTCTCTCTCTCTCTCTCATATTAGCAGCATGTTCAAAATAATCCTATTCTTTTTTATGAGAGGTCAGCTGTATTAGTCTATCACACCTTGCTTGATAGGAAATGTTGATAATGAATAAAAATATATAAGTTTTGTATTATTATCTTCACAGACCTGGAGTGCCGATGACACCTCCCACTGCCCCACTTCCCCCAGCTGGCCAGCCTCCTCCAGGTCTGCCACATTTAGTCAGAGCTCAAATGGGTAAACCGCAACAGACTGCCACAGGAGTTGCACAGGTCTCTGTGGCCCCATCACCTCCCACTCTAATGTCAAATGTGTCACTACAAACTCATGCAACAATACAGCCTATGACGAGTCAAGCTCCTGCTACTACCACTGCTCCAGTTCTTGCTCCTATGAACACTGCCTTACAACAACAGTCACATCAGCAGCAGCAGGAGCAGCAGCAGCAGCACCACCACCACCAACAACAACAACAACAACAACAACAACAGCAACAGCACCACCAACAACAGCAGCAGCAACAGCAACAGCAACAACAGCAGCAACAACAGCAACAACAACAACAGCAGCAGCAGCAGCAGCAACAACAACAACAACAACAACAACAACAACAACAACAACAACAACATCAACAACATCAACAACAACAACAACAACAAATGCAACAGCAGCAGACTGCTAATGGTCCTGTGTCTCAAGTCACTACATCCATGCAACCTCCAATCTTGTCTCCAGCTCCAGCAATGGTTCCTAGCTCTACCACACAGTCAGTACTGCAGTCAAAGACTGAAGTAAAAATTGAAAACAGCCTTCATAAAAAAGTGAATCCACTGACCCCAACCACAACTGAGGGCAGCCCAGTGAAAAAAGTTAGTCCTATGACACCTGCCAGCATGATGACCTCATCAGCTGCCACCCACAACACTCAGACAGTGCCTTCACAAATGTCTTCGCAGACACAAGTGCCAACTGTGAATGGAACATCAAGTGAAAGTGGGGAAAGTAAGTGGATTTCTTTGATTATATTATACTTATGAATAGCTACTGTGAATGTGATTATTGCTAAGATACTTGAAAATAGCCATAGAAGCCTTATGTCAATTTTGATCAGCAAAACTGCTTCCCATCTTATCACTCACCTAAATGGCAGGTCAGCCTTCAGAAAGATGTCAAAGATAAAAAGATCACAGTAAAATTTGCCTTAGAAATAGTAACATCATTGAATCTTAAACTTAAGCAAACATGAATATCTGTATTTTTTATATTTTTTTTACCAGACCATGGGCAAGCAAAGTGTCCAGTGTCCGTTTTGTCCTTGGAGGTTGTGAAACTGTCAACTTAGTCCCACATTTTTTGTTCTTAAAAATATAAGTGCTTTCCATACAAATGTTCCATGAGACATCTTTCTAGTAAAGGCTAAAAGCAGTGGGATGTTATGTACATCAATTATTTTCGTCACTTGTCATAGACATCCACTTATACATCATCATCATCTTCAGCCATTACTAGTCCACTGCAGGACTAGGGTGCATCCCGACACTCCCCATCTCTCTCTGTCTGATGTTGTGTACTCCATACTGCTCCAGCAAATTCTCTTATTTAATTTCACTTCATGGTTTTCTCTCTGCCCTGGCTTATAAAATTCTGGCTTGCTGTTCTGTTATTTTGGTTATTAGTTATACACATGATCTGATCTGCCAAAGTTCATTTCTTATTCTCAATCATTATTAAAATATCTTCAACTTTTGTCTGTTTCCTAATCTGTCGCTTCCTGCCTTTCCACATAATATCCAGCATTTTTTGCTCCATTTTTTTTAGTGCACTTATTAGCTTTCTCTCTAAGTCTTAAGTTTTTAATTGTATGGTAGAACTGACACGATACACTGATTGCACACTTTTTCATCATTTAGAGCAACAGGTTGCTATTTAAGATATTACTATGCTTACCGGAAGCACTTCATCTCATCCCTATTCTCTTTCTTATTTCTTTTTTGTTGATTAGGTTTGCATTAATTGTTCATCCTAGAGGTGTGTATTCCTCAGCTCTCAGAGTTTTCTGTTTCTAATCATTTGTTGTTCTGCCAACTGATTATTAACCCTTTCAATATGGTGATGCAGACGTCGGTGTCACAGTATGGAAAGGGTTAAGAGGAAATGGAAGAGGAGTAATCCTCTTCTAAACCTCTTAATCCTCTTCCATCTCCTCTGAGGAAATGGAAGAGGATTAAGAGGTTTAGAAGAGGATTACTCCTCTTCCATTTCCTCTTAACCCTTTCCATACTGTGTTAAGAGGAAATGGAAGAGGATTAAGAGGTTTAGAAGAGGATTACTCCTCTTCCGTTTCCTCTTAACTCTTTCCATACTGTGATGCCGACGTCTGTGTCACATATTGAAAGGGTTAAACATTACCTTTTTCTTCACCTTCATACCTTCTTTCAAATTTACTCTTTCTGTAGAGTTCCTTGATCATTCTTGGTAAGGTTTCCTTAAAATCACTTTGAAAGATTATATCATTTGTGAATCTAAGTTTTTATTTCTGAAGCTCAGAACTCTAAAGGTGGTGGACATGATAAAGTCTCCACTTTTCCTGTCCTTACACTCTGCTTTTGTCTATTTGTTGATTTGTTTATGTATGTATTTCCAATTTGATTAAATACCATGAATGTCTAGCACCCTCATAAGTTTGGAATTTTCTAAGAGATTGGCTTAGTTCCAGATAAAACTCCACAGTCAACCATCAATGGCACAGCCCACCCACCTGTGTCCTCGGTCACCGTCAGTAGTGGTCCCCCCAAGGCTATGGTAAAGCCACAAGTTCTCACCCATGTCATTGAAGGCTTTGTTATACATGAAGGTAAGAAAGAACATCATTTACATTTTTTCAGTTAAATATGCAATTGCTGTGTCTGTCTCCCTCTCTTTGATTTCCTGTTATATTAAGTTACCTCTTAATCATGATGATCATCTCTTGTTTCTTATCCTGAGTTACTTTTTTCATTATCATCAGCTTTTTGTAGCTGCATAGGAGTGAATGAGTAAATGGTAAATATAATGTGCCAGGTATCAGAGGCCATATGGCACTATGGTCAGAAATCAGTAAAAGTAAAATTGTGTGAAGGATGATACAGTACTAGGAAGAAGAGAGCTGCAAGTTATAGTAAGATGGTCAAAGTGAATGGAGAGTCAGGTTTTATTGGAGGAGGGGAAGTATTGCTCTCAAATGAGATAATAAGTGAGTGTTAATGGTAAAATAAGTAAAGGAAAAAAGATATGGTAATATATGAAAGAAAAGAGCTGTAAGTTATACTAAGCTGATCAAAGCAGTAGAGAGTGTGGATTCATTAAAGGCGGGGAATGTTACTATCTAACGAGGTGTGGTGATTCTGCAAGAAAAATTACCAGGATGCGATAATGGTGGGAATAGAGGAGCTAAAGACAGAAGGGGTAGAAAGAGTAGAGAAGCCCGGGATAGTAGGTGCAGAAAAACCTGAGCTGGGAGGTAAGGAAGCAGGAGGAGCGTCTGAGTAGAAAGAAGAGAGGTGGAACAGAGAATTACTACCGATGCCAGGAGGTAAGGAATAATTGGGGAAAAATTTTGTGGTGGATGGGATAGTGGAGGAAGGGAAAGGGGAAGTCTCAAGAGGAGAGATAGGAGGGAAAGGGAGGTAGGAGAGGAAAAGGTGTCGATAGTTTATAGATGGAGGAAGTAGGTAGGGGAGGGGATGGAAGGTTATGACATGGGCATGAACATCAGCAGAAACATGAAGGACAGTGCTTGAAGTTGCAGGTGGTGGAATAAAGGAGAGGAGTGAGACTGAGGTATCAAGGTGAGATTGAGCTATGAAATCTGCACTGGACGAGATGGTCTCATCAGGAAAGGCTGGAAAGGAGTCACAGAGAACAAAGGCTTTCTTAAGGGGAGGAGGAGAAGAATAAGTGCAAGGAGCTCATGAAGAATGGGTAGAATTAAGATCAGTATTAGGTTTGAGATTTGTGGTTGTATGTGCATAAGAGTGCAATAGGAGAGGAGTAGTTTTTAAGGTTATAGGAATAGAGGATTGAGTGTTGGATGCAAGACAGAGAAAGGATTAGCAAGTGAGAGTGAAGGAACAACTGGAGGGGCAAATGGGAGAGGACAGATGAGAAGGAGTGATGTAGAGGTATGGAAAGTGAAGAGGTGAAACAGGAGGGGAGATGAGGCAGCAGGACCAGTTCTGAATAATGTTGTGGTAGAAGAAGCTAGCAGAGGAGCTATCTGGGAGAGGGGGGTAGGAGTGAAGCCCAAGATTCTTTTGGAGTCAAGTCTTGTTTGAAAAGAAATGAAGCAGCTTCTGATTCAAAGTGGTAGGTAGGACAGCTTCTGTGGATGTTATGTCCTCCATTGCAATTTGTGCTAATGCATGTTTCTAAAGGGCAAGCAAAAGAGATCATGGCCAGGTTGAGCACAGAGTGTAGCATGCAGTAGATCTGCAATGTTAAGCATGGGAGTCAAAATCCCAGCAGTTTGGCACTGACAGGGAGAAAGGATGTATGGTTGAACTTTGCATATGTGTCTTATGTGTGTGTGTGTGTGAGGGGGGATGTATTTGTTTGGAAAGGTTTTGCTTGGCTTTGAATACAATTTTGGCAATGTATGTTCAGTATTCATGGTGACCACAATGCTATAGCAACAATATCAAGACTTCAGAAAAGAGTTCAAGAAGATCTTTGGAACAATTGACTAGTTAATGTCATTCGAGCACACACCTATTGGTATGAAGATGGTACTAGTACAGGTGATCCCCAACGTTCATAGATTCGCAAACTTGCAGATTTTCCATTGAAGAAACAGGTTTTCTAAGCAATAAATTCATGGCTGCTGCCCTCACAAACTCGGGCAATCAGTTGTGGCATCGGTTGTTTCTTGTGCAACAGCAAGTTTAATTTTGTCACCTGCTGCTCCCTGCTGCACCTCAACCTCCTACCTTACTCATTAAAAACTTGCAGTGTTATTTCATGTTCCATAGGCTATTTTTTTATGGTTTAGGCTGTTTTGAAGTGTTGAAATAAATTTTAGTGCCTTCCAGGGGTTATTTCTGAATGTACAGGCTGTGTCTGTGGGGTATGTCAATTCACAAGCAGCATTCACAGTAGTCTGTGTCCCCTAACCCCACGAATTTGGGGGTCACCTGTACTAGTGTTTAGACGAGGATCGGATGATACAGGGAAGGGTTTCCTGCTGATATCTGTTAGGGATTGCATTGGTTTGGCTTGAGTTTCTGTGTAAATAATTACTAGATGGGACAGGTAAGAAAAAAAGAAAGAAGCAGTGGTTCTTTTTCTTTTAATCGCAGATGAGCATTTGCCAGATGCTGCTTCACTTGACAAGATTTCATGGTGCCATTTAAGAAGTTTTTAAGCTAAGGGATATTTGCATCATCCTTGACAAGATAGCTGAACCCATATAAAACATTTCAGCTTTTAACTAACATTAGAGTGACATTTTCCTAAATGGATAAGGATATGATGAAGCTGGTGGTGTCGGTGATTTAACCAAGACTGGAATATGCAGTGGTGGTGTGGTGTCCACACACAAAAAAATGTTAGGGCAATAGAAAGAGTTCAGAGAACAGCAACAAAAATGGTGCCAAACTTGAGAGATATAACATATTAGGAGAGACTGGAAGGATTGGATTTGCCAACCTTGGAAGAGAGAAGAGAAAGAGAAGGCCTGATTGCATTGTACAGGGCAGTGAAGGAACTAGAAATGATCAAAGGGGATGACCTGTTTATATAGGATATTTGAAATACCAGGTCATAGTAAGAAATTGAGGAAAACAAGTTGCCTGAAAAATATCAATAAACATAGCTTTTCCAATTGATGAATTGACACCTGAAATGATCATGAAAAGGAGATGATTTAAGCCAAAAATATTGATAAATTTAATGCTAAACTTGATAAAGTGAAATTTGGAGACAGGAGCCTATGAATGTACAGTACTTCACTTCCTGTAAATCATAACTAGGAAAAACACATGCACACACACAAAAAAATGTCACCCAATTATGAGAGTAATAAGATCCCAACCCATATTCCAACATAATTGAAGCACAGAAGCTGAGAAACTTATTTTGATTCCTTCTACTAGTGATGTGATGTGTCTGAGATGGCAGTTGAAGCTGCTACATATATGTATGTGTACACACACAGATAGGCACCTGCACTGGGGAGTAATAACAGGGACTGGAGAAACTACCTCTAATAAGGTATCATTTGCCTGAATGGAATCATGGGACACCCAAACCAATAAGATACCTCTCCCAGTGCCAGTAAAACTAGAATTTGCTGCCGAGGAGCCACACATGACCACAGTCATAAACATGATCTTTTAAAAGACTATAAATGAGACCCCAAAGTCATATTAATACACCATAAAAAAATGTTAGCATACATTAATGTTGTATTCTCAAGAATACAAACACTATGAAAAAATGATATGGTTGAATTTTTATTTTTGTTCTTGTGATATTTTGTTTGCAGTGATGGTTTATCTGAATATTAGAAAAGCAAAAATTTCAAGCTATAATATAGCAAAAAAGAGCTCTGAATCCTCAGTATCATAGAAGCAAAATGTGTAAAATGAACTTGCATAAATAAGTTCACCTTTGATATGATTCAGATATTAAAATCCAAACAAAGTAATACTTTTCTAGACATCAATGTTATTATTTTCATAACTTTTAGGGACAGAATAGATGTACAGAGTGATGCCACTGCTTTCTATTTTGTCAACTTTAGCATAGGAAAAACTTGTGAGAAAACTGTGCAATATTTAAGAAACTGAGTTGTTGATAGCTTTAGAACATGGCTGATATACAGTGATATAAATCTTGGTGTGAGTGTAAAAATAGGTCTATTGATTTTTTATTACAACTAGAGAAATTTAGAGGCAGTTGTGTACATCATGCAGTTAATAATGCATACCAAGATTCAGTTGCTCATTCTAGACGTCCTCCCATAGAAACAATTGTATAACTCTTTCAAACCTTAAATGGGTGAGATGCTGAACTGAATTGAACACTGAAGCTTTAATGGCTATTCTGTGTACCTTGTTTGAGAAGCAGAACTGGTGCTGTGGTAGTTTTGCTACATCAGTGTTTTAGGCTAGCCAGATGTGTTACAGATTGGCTAGAATAGTGTGATATTTCCATATCATGTACTTAAACAGATAATTTCTTTAAGGAAATTATGGCTTGAATTTGGAAATAAATTTGTAATACTGTGAAAACATGAAAGGTTTTTATAAGAACCTATCTTAGGCAGCATAAAATTATATTGAATTATGAGAACACAAATAAATAAATTATAATCAAATAGTCATCAGATAAACTAGATTCAGTTTGAAACACCTTTATAGGTAACATTCCATGATATGATTTATCAGATTCATATTCCATCCCAAACTGTAAACTGTTTGGATGTTACATAAATATACTGCAACCTCATAATTTTGATATATTTATTTAAAGAGACTCAGAAGCAGCAATAAATAAATGTCGGATCTTTTCACAGCCTCTGAACCGTTCCCTGTAAATCGCTCATCTTTACTCACTGAGATCTCAAAACCTCGCCCCCCAAACTACACAAACACTGCAAATCCGGTTGCAGCAGTCACGTCTACCTCAGCCCAGGCACCCACAGGAGGACAGGCTGAAAAAGAAAATCAACCTGATGATGAGGCAACAAGTAAGTACGAGTCTTGATATTAAGTGCAATGCACCCTCCATACTGATTACTCTTTCTGATATAGGTGGTGAAACACGAAATTCACTGAAATAAATATTGCCAGTTCCAGATTATACATGTGGGGGAGAAACATATTTAAAGTAAGACTTGTTTCTCATTCGATTTGGTCAGATAACAATAATTGTTGAGCTAAAAATGAGCATTGAGAAAAAGTGGAGGAGGATGAATATAAAAGAATGGTGTGATTAATTTATCAGCACTTAAAAAGACCACTGATAAAAAGATCTGTCGTGTTATTAAGAAAATTTGATTGAATCGCAGTTTTACCAATCTGAAATGGTATACGTTAATTTTTTTTTTTTAATAGAAAAAATATTCCTTTGTAAACTCTATGATCAGATATTTTTCATAAGTTCCTAGAGGGGACACACACACACACACACACACACACACACACACACACACACACACATGCGTGCATTTGGACTTGAAGAAGGCTTTTGACAAAGTTCCACATACAAGACTACTATGGAAGCTGGAAAATAGAGAAGGATTGAAAGGGAAAATGAAGAACTGGATGAAAAGTTACTTAACCCCTTCAATACGATGACGCCTACGTAGGCGTCATGAAGCCCCAGTAGCATATACGATGACGCCTACGTAGGTGTCATATTTCTATTCTGTTTCTTCTTCTATTGAGTTGTCCCGTACTTTGTGTTGGTTACTAAGTAAAGACACCGTATGCTGTCCTTGAAATCCTATTGCTCCTCCCACCATCCTTGTTCCCACCAATCACAAAAAATGAGCTACAGTATGCACCGCCTTCTTCCCGCCTTGTGTCTAAAATTAGGAAGTCTCTCTCTCTCTCTCTCTCTCTCTCTCTCTCTCTCTCTCTCTCTCTCTCTCTCTCTCTCTCTCTCTCTCTCTCTCTCTCTCTCTCTCTCTCTCTCTCTCTCTCTCTCTCTCTCTCTCTCTCTCTCTCTCTCACACACACACACACACACACACACACACACACACACACACACACACATACATTGTCTGTGATGACAAAGGAGTATCTGGCAGCTCTCTGACTGATGATAACAGAGTTGTATTTGCTGATAATTTCTCGACATTCTTCCTCCTCTACACAATCATCTGCTTTCTCTATTTCTTTCCCCCTTGCCCCTTTCTCCCCTTTCTTTATTTCGCTTTTTTTTTATTTCGCGTTGACACAGTTTATATTATGCATAGCAGGTGTATGTTGACTCGTCGTGTATGCTGCTTTGCAAATACGGGGTACAAGGTGACAAGCAGATACATGCTGGCTCAGGTTTCCCGCGCGCTACCGGCGGGCACGCCGTATACCAGCCAGGCAGGCTTTTTGAACATCCGGCACGAAGGGGTTAAGGGGAAGAGAGATGAGAACAGTGGTAAAGGACATGAAATCGGAATGGAGAATTGTAGATAGTGGAGTGCCTCAAGGATTGGTATTGGTATCAATACTTTTCCTAATATGTATAAATGATATGCCGGAGAAAGTAAGCAGTTACATGAGTCTGTTTGCAGACAATGCAAAATTGCTGAGACATATAAGAAACAGTAAAGACTGTGAAATTCTGCAAGAGGACCTAAATAAGATTTGGGATTGGAGTAAGAAATGGGAGATGGAGTTCAATGTAAAGAAATGTCATGTACTGGAAATGGGAAAGAATGAAGGGAGACCAAAATGGACATATAGAATGGGAGATGGAGAAATATTAAAAGTTCAAGAAGAGAGAGATCTGGGAGTGACAATACAAGATAATCAACAGCCTGAGAGTCATGTAAATAGGATATTTGGTGATATGTATGGAATGGTAAGAAATATAGGAATAGCATTCCACTACATGGATAAGGATATGATGAAAAAGATAACCATTATGATTAGACCAAAATTGGAATATGCTGAAACTGTGTGGTCTCCCCATAAGAAGAAACACGTAAAAAAACTAGAAAGAATACAGAGGATGGCAACAAAAATGGTTCCAGAACTCGAGGGATTGTCATATGAAGAAAAGTTAAAGGAAATTGACCTGCCGGCATTGGAACAAAGAAGAGAAAGGGGAGACCTAAAACAAATTTATAAATTATGGAATAAAATGGAAGAAGTAGATAATGAGGAGCTACTACTAAGAGAAGGAAGAAACACCAGCAACACACAAGGACACAGTAAAAAATTGAGAAAAGGAAGCTGCTTGAGAGACATAAAGAAATATAGCTTCCCGCAAAGAAACATAGAGGTCTGGAACAGACTAAGTGTGGATGTAGTATTGGAGAAGGGTGTGCACAACTTTAGGAAAAGCTGGACAAATACAGATATGGAGACGAGACCACATGAGCATAAGTCCAGGCTCTGTAAAACTACAATTAGGTAAATACAGCTAGGTGGCTAGGTAAATACACACACACACACATATATATACACATACACACACACACACACACGCACACACTGGATGAATGTAGATATGGAGACGGGACTATTAAAGCTTAGCTCGGGCCCTGTAGACTACAAATAGGTAAATACACACACACACACACACACACACACACACACACACACACACACCATGGCGCAACTGGTTAGAGCTCTGCGCTGCCAGGCTTCACGGTCTGACAGGGTGGCGGTTTGAGCCCGCTCAGACTGGATTCTTTCCATTGACTAGGAGTGGTTACTGTCTTGTCTTGAGCAAGGGGGATGGGGTGTGTGGTGTGTGAGGTCCTGGCAGTACCCAGAGATCGACGATAAAGAGCACTTGCTTATGTCGGGAGGGTACCTGCTGGCGATTATGAGTCCAACACGTGATCAGGCTATGGTGGTGAATTACACACACACACACACACACACACTTATCTGGCTTATTTATTTATTTATTTATTTATTTTTTTTTATAATTTTTTTACTCAGTGTTGCATTTTGTAAAGGTAGGTCTCTTACAAGATTATACGAACTTCAAAACCCCAGACATTTATCATGTGGTTAAGGTTCTTTAATAATGAAGTCTTGACTAGAACATTAATGTCATACTTTTTGGTGGCCCTTTCCATTTTATAATTTGTTCTTGGTATTGAATGCACTCTCGACTTGCAATTTTCCATATGCATATACAGGTGACCTCTCACATTTGTGGAATTCACATTCACAGATTTGTAAGCTTGCAAATTTCCGTAGAAGTAAAATTAATTTCCAGTGTATGTAAATTTTGGGCCACTGACCCCGTAAACTCGTGAAGTCAGTCATGGCGTCTGTTTTTTCCTGAGGAACAACAAGCTTAATCTTGTCACCAGCTGCTCCCTGCCATACCCCAACCTCTTACTACCTAACTCATTATAAACGTTCACTGATATTTTGTGTTGCACAGGCTGTTTTGTATGGTTTAGGCTGTTTTGTCCCATAATAGCTTTGCCACATAACACTCTAAACTTGAAAGTCACTGCATATACAATCGTAAGACAGAAGGGTTTTGTCAATGCCCAGGAACAAGAAAATGACCTGGCTGCCATGAGACCACTTGTGATCAGCACTAAATCAGGAAGAGAAGTTGGCTGGCTGGTTGTCTTGTACATCGTGCCGTCACACTGCCTAACGGCAACAAGAAGATATTGAATCTTATGAGCAGTTAAAGTTTGTTATGGATAGGAATACATTTGATTGAAGTGTTATGAAAAAAACCCACTATGAAACTTTATAAGATATGAAAACATCAGAAAATATCAGAATTTGGGTCTGAACGTAAACAAAACAATATACAGGAGCAGCTACCAGTTCGTGATTCATCAGCATGGAAAAAGGAGCAGAGTCCATTGCTTGGTCTCTAGATATAATACTTGCTCCATCTCGCCCATTGTAGCTGTTTATTGTTGTTTCGACACTAGTGGCTGGATTGACTCTGGACAGAGTGGATATTTTTTTCTGCAGTGTAATCACTTCTGGGTGGGCAAGGCTGGCCTAGTCTATAACCCAGGTATGCAAGTGGCTAGCATAACCATAGCTAACATAGCTACCATGGTGTAAGTTCACAAGGTTCAGTCTGGGTGTAAAAAACAATTCAGGTTGGATGTGCGAGACATTTCATTTATTGTCTAGTAAAGTCAGTCATGAAAATTACTTCATCATCATCCTCAATTTTCATTTATCTGTAAGCACCTTGGCTATATTAATGTGGATAACTGAGAGTTAACTGTATTTATGTCATGCACTTATTACAAGGCTGCTAAATGCTCCATTCATCCTTCAAGGTTTCTTTTTTATTTTAATTACCTAAGTAAATTTTGTAATATCCTCCCAGGCTTCTCGACTATCTGTCCAAAGAAATAGGCCTCTGATTCTTGATCACTCACGTAATAGCAATTTATTTATGACTGAAGTCACTCATAATAAATATATTTTTATTGTAATTTGTCTTCGCTTCTCCTCCAGTAATGGAATAATATCTTCGACAGACCTCTTTCCTCCTCCCTCCCAAAATTCACTCCCCAGATGACAGTCAGGCTTGTGCCTCTAGAGCATGTGGTTTTGCACCTTACAGTTCTTTGAGAAAGTCATGAAGAATATTTAATGATTTCTTAATATGGGATGCTCTGTTCAAGAGATTAAGAAAATGTTTAATATAGATGATGTATTTCTTTGTATTTTATGCTAGTCTACTTTATAGAATATCTGCAAAACTGAATAAGTTATGCTACAACATAGCATGGGAATTTGAAGTCTTCACCACCCAGCCAATTCCCCTACACCCTGCTCACTTTAACACTTTAACAACAGTAAATCTTGTATATGTTTAGTTATATTTTTATGCTTTCTCTTTCTTGAAGGGAAAAAGTCAAGTGAACAGACATCAACATCCCCGAAAGGAGACACAGCTAAATGTGAATTGTGTTGCAAGACAGACTTGCGATCTAAATTTAAAAGATCCAAGAGATTCTGCAGCACAGCTTGTGCAAAGAGGTAAGTACACAAGATAAGGTGGATTTATATATGGATATCAGAGAAAGTAGTTGACTTTGAATTATATAATGTGCAAAGTGGTAAATATAAGATAGGATAGATCAACCTATTAATATCAACTTGAGGATTCAGCTGGCTATGAAATAAATAATGAGTTTGAAGTGAATTTATAGACTTTAAGTGCTTATATTAAAGTAAATGAATGTCATAACCACATCAAGATAACATAAATTTTGCCAGTTTCAAGAAGCATTTTATGTAATTTGAAAATCTTAACTCGGTACTATTGATATTTTGCTCAGTTTGTCTCCAAAAATGCTGATGTGTTTTGGGGATTTTACACTAACCCCTTACATTCTTTGTGCCAGTAGTTTGTAATAAGTAACTTCCTATTTATGCTCATAGAATGAGACCTAAAGAAATTATACAATCTAATGGAAAATAATTAATTAACATAATGATTCTAGAGATATATCTTTGTGTTTTAAGTATGAACATTAACTGGATAAAACCCAGTTTATGGTCTGATGAACTTTTAACTTCATTGATTTGAACCAAATGCCATGAAACCACACAGACCTGACAGACCATTTTCAGCTGACCCAGCTCTCATTAACACTGATAAACTGTATCATAAGTGAAGAATCTTATTTAGTGAAGTGACTGGAAACCCAAGCTCACTGTGTACCATATTTCACGGTGTATAACATGTACAGGCGTAAAACGCGCACCCCAAACTTTAAGGCAACAATTTTGGTAAAAAAAAAATAAATAAATAAATAAATCTTAAAATGCTCATAAATATGTACAATTAAAGAACATTGATGATGTACAGTTTCCCAAAATTTATATATTTTTGGTTTAACCTGTAGGCTACTGCTTGTATTGACAAGTGTCCTTGAGTAAAGCAAAGCTGGTGTTGTGAGAAATACATCCCCGTACACACTGATGATGCACAGCTTCTGATATCATAATTAGCATATTATTCTCACCATCACTGGTAGGTTATGACACACAACTAGGCAAGACACAATTCACACGGTTCTGGTGACACTCGGCATGCAGCTGTTTGTTGTATGGGTGTGGTTGTGTGGTTTTCAAACAATGCAAATGGCGGCCGGGCTGGTGTTGCGAGAAATATCTCCTCGTACATACTGATTATGTACAGCTTCTGAGATCATAATTAGTATATTATTCTCACCATCACTCATAGGTTATGACAGACAACTAGGCAAGACACAATTCACACGGTTCGGGTGAAATGCAGCATGCAGCTGTTTGTTGTATGAGTGTGGTTGTGTGGTTTTCAAACAATGCAAATGGCGGCCAGGCTGGTGTTGTGCGAAATAACTCCTCGTGCAAGACTCATGATGTACAGTTTCTGATATCATATTTACCCCATTATTCTCTCTAATATTAATAATTAATAATGAATACGGATATTTTTTTCCAATATGATTTTTTATGTAGCTTATACTACTCAAATTGGCAACAGTGCTCCTTAGTCATACAAAACAATGCAAATGGCAACCAGGTCGTGTCGGCACCCGACAGAAAAATGGGATAACAACAAGGCAGGGGCTATCCTCCACCAATTTCATTTTTGTATAGTAGTTATTTGATTGCCCTGTATTCTATGGTAACATATTATAAGACAGCTATGGACTACGAAGGATCATAAATAATAATAAAGGTAAGTTTGCAGTTGTTATTGGACAAGACAAAAAAAAAAAGACCCTTAAACACCCCACAGAAGAAAAAAAATCAATAAAAATTTGTACCTTTGGCGTATAACACGCAGGGGTAAACTTTCAGGCATTTTTTATGTGAAAAAGGTGTGCGTTATACGCCGCGAAATACGGTATATGTGTAACTATTGTGGAGAAGAGGTGACAGTTCATGGTTTTGGTAATAACAGCTATGTGTATGCAGGATTCATATATTTCTTAACTTGCCTCACAAAAAGTTTGTATATGATATATTCATTATTCTCTTTAACAGGTACAATGTTGGATGCTCAAAAAGAATTGGCCTTTTTAGAAACCAAGAAGAATCCCCAAGCAAGAGAATGCGTGAAGAAGGAAATGCAGATGTTGGTGATGCAGCTCCTCAGCTGGAGCCTGCTGAGTCACAGGACATTGAGGCCACAGGCATGGAGACTGGTGGGGAAGCTGCTGATGGAGATGGAACCTCTAACCTGGAGTCCCCCTCTAAAACACAGAGGGTAGACATTCTGAAGTGGACGGTAAGGCATTAAAGATTTAAAGTTTAACTAAATGGCACCAATAATGGCATCAGGAAACAAAAAAATATATATATTGCCAAGGTATGGTTTAATATGTATTTAAAGGGTAATGTTGATAGTGGGGGAACTAACATGAGTACCCTCAGAATATCTTCATTTACGCACTAGAGGAAGGTTGCACTATATCGGGGTCAATACGCTGCGTTACATCGTGAGGCACTACTTCAAAACAGGTATCATCACTGCCTTCTCTACTAACATTACTTCCAAGGCCAGATACAGAACAATCTAGATTACACTTGATAGCACCCTTACTAAGTGGTCTCTTACGAGGAAATGAAGTCAAAGGCTGCCACCCCTCGGCCGACGAATCAGACCCAGGAGAATAAAAAATTGCATGTGTAGCCATCGCTATGGCTGTCAAGACACAGACTTTGGTGATATTTTGTGCGTGATTCAGGGAAGATAACGTGTCCCAGAATTCTGCACGGCCAGTTCAAACTACATTCACTCAGGCCAGAACATCTGTATATGACACCCAGAGTCAGTCTATGTAGCACTGGGTTGCTGTCACATTTATGTGACATCTACAGCATAGGGGTTAAACCTCATCTCTTTCTAACCGAAAAAAAAGTGACATCTACAGCATAGGGGTTAAACCTCATCTCTTTCTAACCGAAAAAAACAGGTTTCTGTGTCTACTGACATAATCTCTGTTATGGTCCCTCCTGCTTTCTTCATCCTAGATTTTGGTCCAAAGCCGGATGCTGTATCTGTGCATGCAATCATATTACTTGCTCATGTTCTTAAGGAGAAGTCTGCTGTGGATTAAAATTGCATCTATGGTCATGAATAATTTGTATGTTGTATATATTAGTACCTTTGTTATCATATGAAAATTTCAAGCTGATCAGATG
The DNA here is from genome assembly GCF_024679095.1 of Eriocheir sinensis. Lineage (NCBI taxonomy): Eukaryota > Metazoa > Arthropoda > Malacostraca > Decapoda > Varunidae > Eriocheir > Eriocheir sinensis. The sequence continues at coordinate 22,148,772 of NC_066511.1, forward strand.
ATATGAAAAATTAAGAAAATAATTTTTCATTTTATGAAAATTTTGAATTATTTTTTCTCAGCCATTTTTTACTTACTTTCTTGTGACATGCACATCTGATAGTTCATTGTTATTCTAACAATTTGTCAAGATTTTTTTTTTTTTTTTTTTTTTTTTTTTTTTACTTTTTGTTAATCTGTAAACTTTTTCTTTTTAATTTGTGAAATTTTGGGGGGATAATTTTCCCATATATCGAAACTATGCCATTAAAAAAAACAAAAAACCCATCTTGGCACATTTTACTACGATACAGGATCTTGTATGTCCTAAAGTTTCATGAAAATTGTGAAAAAAAAAAAAATTCTTTGGCCCAGTGATGGTACTATACTTTTTTTTTTATTTTTTTATTTTTTATTTTTTTTTTTTTACAGCAAAGGTGTCAGTTGAAGGGCATTAAAAAAAAAAAGGAAACAATAATGTAAAAAAAAAACCCCACTACTCACTGCTCCTAAAAAGAGTTGGAGGAGTGGCCAAAAGATAGGTCAATTTTGGGAGGAGAGGTGTCCTGATACTGTCCTCTTGAAAGAGTTCATGTCATAGGCAGGAGGAAATACAGATGAAGGAAGATTGTTCCAAAGTTTACCAGCGTGAGGGAGGAAAGAGTGAAGATGCTGGTTAACTCGTGCATAAGGGATTTGGGCAGTAAAGGGATGAGCTTGAGTAGAAAGTTGTGGGTGGCGAGGCCACGGGAGGGGGGGAGGCATGCAGTTAGCAAGTTCAGAAGAGCAGTCAGCATGAAAATATCGATAGAAGATAGAAAGAGAGGCAACATGGCGGCGGAATTTAAGAGGTAGAAGACTATTAGTAAGAGGAGGAGAGCTGATGAGACGAAGAGCCTTAGACTCCACTCTGTCCAAGAGAGCTGTGTGAGTGGAGCCCCCCCACACGTGAGATGCATACTCCATATGAGGGCGGACAAGGCCCCTGTATATGGATAACAACTGCACGGGGGAGAAGAACTGGTGGAGACGATACAGAGCGCCCAACCTCGAGGAAGCTGATTTAGTGAGAGAGGAGATGTGAAGTTTTCAGTTAAGATTTTGAGTGAAGGATAGTCTGAGGATGTTTAGTGTTGAAGAAGGTGACGGCTGAGTGTTGTTGAAGAATAGGGGATAGGTGTTTGGAAGATTGTGTCAAGTTGATAGGTGGAAAAATTGGGTTTTTGAGGCATTGAAGGACACAAGGTTCCTTTTACCCCAATTGGAAATGATAGCAAGGTCTGTCAATGCTACTTTCATATGAATTTTATGGGATCCATAATCACATATCAGTGAGTGCATAAAAGGATCAGGCACCTTGTCCCCCCTTTTAAAGGTATTAATCGCTCAAAGGCGAGGGTGTCAGGGCACGCCATGCCCCTCATTGTTGCAAGGTTTGATCATTTTTTCTCCAGGTGCATAGCTATCAGTTGGAATTCCTTTGTCTGTCTTCCTCTTCTTCTTTAATGTCTTCTTCGGTGTAATTCTTCTCTTTTCTCTCATTTCTAATCCTTTTTCTATGTATTCATTTGTTCCAAACATTTTTGTGAGCAGGTTGCACTTTTCATATCCATAATTGTGTTCCAAAACTGTTACATGGGTTACAAACTTCACCCTGAAGATTGCTGCATGTTTGATTCTCCAACATTTATTGATTTGGTGACAGACAGGTGTGTGTGTGTGTGTGTGTGTGTGTGTGTGTGTGTGTGTGTGTGTGTGTGTGTGTGTGTGTGTGATTCACCACGGCCTGATCACGTGTTATTCCATACTTTGGCATGCCAGCTAATGTGCCGCAGTCAGCGTGCCACGCCCACGCAGTAGCCATTTAAATCTCCTTGCTATTGGCATTTAAATTTATGTCCGACTGAAAAAAAAATCTACCATTTGAAAGCTAAAGGATAGGGTGTTGCAATAGACCATATAACCCAATTTCGTATTTTTTGAAAATTATTTTCAAATTTTCACAGCGGACTCTCCCCTTAACCTTGATTCAGCCTTGATGCAACCAATTAAGGGAAACTGAGGATGTTAAATGATGAAGAAAAAACAAAGATATGATACAAGTCTTGAGAATGGCAACCTGTTCACTTGGTTTATGGAAAGGATGGAATAGGGCAATTTATTATAATTGGATTGATAGCACCATATTAAATTATATTAAGTTACAATTTTGGTGATTACCATTCATTCCTTTACAAGTCTGTCAGACTTCGTTTAGTGTACAAATCCAAATCACACATTTCTATGTATATGCATTTACTTATCATGCTGTAAAGGTCTATGGTACATGAAATAGTTCCTCCATGGGAGGAGCATGAATACTTTGTTGCATGGTTAGTTCTCAATTAATATGAAAATTACATTACATTTTCTTGTGTTTAATAGGTCAAGGATGTAGTGGACTTCATACAAAACCTGCCTGGATGCAAAGAATATGCTGAAGACTTTGCACTTCAAGAAATTGATGGCCAGGCACTCATGCTTCTGAAGGCAGATCATTTGATGTCTGCAATGTCCATGAAGTTGGGTCCTGCCCTTAAGATATGTGCAAAAATTGAGTCAATGAGAGGTGACAGAAAGGACACATGAAGGACATAGTGTGTAAGGCATTGTCTGCTTTTGTTGAGCAGCTTTAATTCATATTTATGTAAATGTTAGAATTGCTAGGTCACTTTCTGTACTTTGAGAACCTGTTTTTTTCTACTACTGAAAGCCAAATGTGTTGTTTAATGTATATATTTAGATTTATCTAAATTACAATGTAAATATGAATACTTTAATATAATAATAATAATGCTATGACTGAGATAACTGCACTGCCATTCTTAGAATTAAACATTTCTCACCACTGTCAAACCTAAAGATAGAAGTGTAAGTAGAGGTTTTGTATTGACTTGAGCATGTACTTTTGTAACTACTGAGTATGAACCTTTCATATCTGGTTTAAAAAAAAGAGAGGGATTGTTTCATATAAGTAGAATAACCAAATGGTGCTTGACTGTTTTCTTGTATGGATCTCATCACTAATTTATTCTTATTTTAAAATGAGTGCAATCACAAGTTTAAGCTGATCCGAGATTTATATGAACCAATTATCCTTTGCTGTGCTGTTTTGAGTTTCTTAAAGCTATCATGAAGTTATTCTGGAGTGTATTGCACTACACAGTTATTACTCTGTTTTACAACTTATTTACACACTAGATTTTTCACAAATATAAATTTATATTAATTGTTGTTAAATCATCTTCATTTACATAAAAAAACTAAATAGGTGTTTATAGGCAATACTCCTTCACTAATAAGTTTCAATACTCCTTCACTAATAAGTTTCATATATCATACCATCACTGGTTTGTTTGCATTGGAAGGTATAGTATATGGGACCATATAATGCTGCTGTGAGAACTCAACCCTTTGGGTAAGGCATTAGTGAACAGAAATTAATCAGTCTGTCAAGGGTTTCATAAGTAGTTATGTGTGGTTGAAGTGTGTGTTTGTACAAAGAATGTTTTGTAAAGCAATGGTTAGATATATATTATATGGTTGTTGCACACTCAGTGACTCCATTTTGTAATATACTTTATTCATAAATTCAAACCATAACTTGTTTCCATGCCATTCAGTTGGTCGATTCCTTCAAGTAGTATTGTTCTGAGAGTGTATTGTCACCTCATCTCTGTGCACTCAGCTGATTGGGGTGAGCTGCACGCCAACTGCCTAGGCTGAGATTTGAACCTGGGCCCATGGAATTGTAGCTACTATACAGTAACCACTGCACCAAAGAAGTGTTTTGGGGCGAGATATATATATTAGAACACTTTTTGCTAAAGTGCTCAAGGTATTGTAAGGAATGGAGGCAAGAGATGAAGCTACAGTAAGGTTACTTAAAGGTAAAAGGATTCTTTTTTGTCCAAGATTAAAACAAGCGAAGAAGCAGAAGTTAAGGACTTAATTTATACATCTTTGCAGAGAAGGAATAAAACTGAAAAAATTACAGAACAATAAAGAAAATCAACTTGAACACACACACACACACACACACACACACACACACACACACACACACACACACACACTGCTCCGATAGCTCAGTGGTTAAAGCTCTGCACTGCCAGGCCTCCTGGGCTGGCAGGCAAAGGTTCGAGCCCAGCTTAGTCTGGGATTTTTTCGCTGACAAGGAGTAGTTACTGTCCCCCCTTGAGGAAGGGGGATGGGGTGAATGGTGTGTGAAGGTCCTGGCAGTAATTGGAGATCGGCTAATAAGCCTTAATCTTGGTATTGATATTGACAGAGGTGGGTGCGGTACTGAAAAATCAGTAGTGCGGTACTTTTTCCAGAGTAGTGCGGTCCCATTTTTTTCTTTCCCAGTGTGGTACGTGGCGTGCGGTACTGGGGTAGCGGTAGTCACTAGTCAATATGAAAAAAATACTTCAGTGCCTATCCTGGCTATCCATTGAAGGAAGGAAGGAAGGAAGGGTGGTGTGACAGCTGCAGTAGCACTAGCCAGGGAGGATATGGGGGAGTGAAGGGGAAGGGGAGGAGGGTAGGAAGGAGAGGAATTCTCCGGCGTTTGAGCGAAAACGAAAGATTACTAATATAGGAAAGTCATGACGGGAACAGTGCCTTATTCACACTGTCCAACATATTAAGACAAAACACATCAACTGCAACTGGTTATGACGAGACCTCGACCATGGGAAAGCTCTAAGCACTGGTGTATCAGGCCTCAGTGAAGAAACCATGTGGAAATTTCGACGAGGAGATAATTATAATAATAATAATAATAATGTTAAATTATTATTATTATTATTATTATTATTATTATTATTATTATTATTATTATAATAAAACAATATTGATCTTGGCTACATTGAAGAGAGAGAGAGAGAGAGAGAGAGAGAGAGAGAGAAAATAGAGAAGTTACAATGAAGTTAAAAAACATATAGTACGTATGTACTATGGTCTATGTTATACATCAGAGAAAAATTTGTACGGGACATGAGATTGAGCGGCGATCATGTTTGCTTCCTTGTACTGTTGTACACTGACATGTACAGTCATCGTCAGAGGCAGTCATGGCGCGCCGCCTTGGGTTGAGTGACGAACAGATTTACTCTGAGTAATTCATTTAGTATTTAATTTTGAACAATAACTGAGAAGTCAGAATGATTGAATCACTGACTCTGACGACAGATACCGATTGACTGATTGAGTCCGATTCACTGTAAAAAAAAATAAATAAATAAATAAATAAATAAACATTTCTGTGAGCATGCCGCGCTGCAAATGTCTTTGATAGTTTTCTAAGTACCGCAAAAAGTACCGCATAATTTTTTAGTGCGGTCCGCGGTAGTGCGGTATTTTAAGAAAGTTTGCGGTAGTGCGGTACGTGGTGAGGTACTTTTTTGTGATGCGGTACTACCGCACTACCGCACTAAGTACCGCACTTGCCCACCTCTGGATATTGATAATAATGCGCAGGGCACCTGTGCAGGTGCATAACACGCATGTTTGTATTTCCTCGTGTAGGGAGGGTACCTGCTGGCGATGATGAGTCCACCTCGTGATCAGGCCGTGGGTGAGTTACTCGTGGGCGAAGAGGACAGCGTCCTCCTCTTCGCCTTTACCTCGGCGGCCGTTGTAAAGGCGTATAGTACAATCACCATCATCAGCCGGATGGGCCGCGGCCGGCGGGGTTGGACAGTTTTTCATTCTTCCCTCCCGCGTCCCGCCCACCACACGCTTCCACGAGCCGCCGACGAGGACCAGCAGGTGAGGCCGCCCTCCTGCACCCCTGCGTGCCGCCAGGGAGGGCCGCCAGCGGTGGTTAGTCCGTGCCATGAGATAGTTTTAGCGGGGTGGGTGGTTTCTTCTTGTTTTTTGGGGGGGCTAGTTAGGCTATGGGACCACAGCCTCTAGAGCCCCGTCAGTAGTAGTCGCTATCCGGTGTTGTTTTTGGTTGTCGTTCTGTCACCGGTGTGGTGGTTAGATCCTATCGAGTTGCTCCGACTTCTGCAGGAAGGTCTGCGTACACTTGAGGGCTTGGAAGGCTGTGTCGGGGCTGAGAGTGTCGCTGCCCAGCAGGTCCTCTAGGGTTGGCCTGTGAATGCAGAGTCTTGTTAGGGAAGCTCTGAGGTTGGTGCGGAGGGAGTGGAATCTTGGGCAGTGGAGAAGGTGTTCCGGTGTGTCGGGTTGTGTGGGGCACCATGGGCAGTGAGGATCCTGGACTATAGACAGTCTGTGCAGGTGTGCATTGAGGCGGCTGTGGCCAATCCTCAGGCGGGTGATGGCTGTGTTGAGGGGACAGCTTGTGTAGTGTTTTGGGGCCCGGTGAGGCCACGGGACCACGGCCCCTAAAGCCCACAGACTTACTAGACTGCTCGCCAAAGCCCTCTAAGTGAAGCCGGCCTGGGGCCGTGGGTGTGCCCAGTTCATCCAAAATCGACGACTTCACACACCTTACTCCCAGCCTGTTTCCTGACCCCAACATTAATTTTTAAGAAAAACTGAGACCACCGTCATCTTCCTGAGAAAATTCTGCATCAGACTAGCATAAAATTGTAACAATAATGAAAAAATACTTATACGAAAATCAGAGTTAAATGAAGTAGGGAGTACACATTTTGGTAAGGGTTCAGTGTAACTTCGGCACCTTAATTTTGGTCTATATTCTTCCAAACCTTCACAAAACCCATTGCATACATATAATACATTAGTAAAAAGTGGCAGACAAATACTGGCACCTGTTTTAGGGTGGTTAGCGATGGTGGTAGGTAGTGAAAAGGCATATACATACATTCGTTTTGGTGGTGGCGGAGGACATTGGGAGGTGAGCAGTGTTGCCAACGATCCGGTTAGCGATGGTACGCTAGGTTAGCAATGGTACGCTTAGTTAGCGATTACCCCACGGATGTGAGACCAGGTCCACCACACTTGGTTATTTTTTTTTCAGAACGCACCTTTGCCTAATACGATACCCGGCCCAAACCTTCACAAAACCCTTTGGATAAAGGTGTGTGTTCTAAAAAAAAAATAAAAAAAAAAAAATAATAATAATAATAATAATAATAATAATAATAACCACGTGTGGTGAACCTGGCGTGGGCTAATCGCTAACCAAGAGTTGGATCATTGGCAACATTGCTCACCTCCCAATGGCTGCCGCCACCACCAAAACATGTAGGTATATTCTTTTCCACTACCATCGCTAACCACCCTAAAACAGGTGGCGGTATTTGTCCGCCACTTTCTACTATTGTATTATGTGTATGCAAAGGGTTTTGTGAACGTTTGGAAGAAAATAGACCAAAATTAAGGCGCCGGAGTTATACTGAACCCTTACCCACATTTTCTTGCACTTATTTCCCTTCAACTCCTTAGTACTCAGCTAGTTTTTGTTGCATCACTTTTATAAATCCAGGACCTGGCACTTGTCTACGTTAAAGGTCATCTTCCATCTATCCGACCAAGCTGAAATTTTGTGCAAATCCTCTTGGAGGCTTTGCCTGTCTTCATCAGTGAGAACCGAGTTACCAATCTTTGTGTCGTCTGCAAATTTACTAATGCGATTATTGAGTCCAACAACCACGTCGTTGATGTAAATAATGAAGAGTGAGAGAGAGAGAGAGAGAGAGGAGGCCTGTCGTGCGAGTCTGAGTATACAAATGCCGAGGCGAATGAACGTTGTCATGGCGCGACTTATGTTCGGAGGCGATTTTGACCCTATGTATATTTTTACGTTGTGACGTACCCTACACCGTCAAAAGCAGAAAAGCGTGCAGATTTAGGATCTGGGCTTATAAAAGTGATGCGACGAAAACCAGCCGAGTACTAAGGAGTTGAAGGGAAATAAGTGCAAGAAAATGTGTACTCCCTACTTCATTTAAATCTGATTTTCATATGTGTTACATTATTGTTACAATTTTATGCTAGCGTGATGGAGAATTTTCTCAGGAAGATGATGGTGGCCTCAGTTTTTCTTAAAAATTAATGTTGGGGTCAGGAAACAGGGTGGGAGTGAGGTATGTGAAGTCGTCGGTTTTGGATGAACTGGGCACACCCACGGCTCCAGGCCGGCTTCACTCAGCACAATGCAGGGAGATAGGGGACGAGCAGTCTAGTGTGTAAGTCTGTGCTAAAGCCCTGGCTTTGTGATTGATAGTGTTGTGAAGTGACTCACTAGTATGGGTCCTGATGGTATCCTTCCACCGGTTTTGAAATCTTGTCAAAATCATCTGGCTTACCTTATTTTTACAAAATCATTAAATTCTAGACAAGTGACATCAGCATGGAAAAGTTCTAACATTGTCCCTATATTTAAGAAAGGTTTGCACTTGGACCCTTTGAATTACTGTCCTGTGTGTCTAACATCTATATGCTCACCTGGTTTACTCACCTGGTGGGCTTCCTGACCCCACAATCCACACGATGAGGAGGAGGTACTAGGAAGCCAGCACTCTGCAGATGCGCCAGCTCTCAATATATAATTACTTGTACAAATACAAGTACTAGTGAAAGAGCTGGATAGTGTATCATATGCAGTCAATTTGTAATAGAATTCAATTTGTAAGATTAGATGAAGAGCTATAGTCCATTTTAGGGGAGCGTCCGGCATGTCTTAAATTATTAGCGTATGATCCTGATTATATTCATGTGAAATGTATGCTTATGGGGAAGTAATATACACTTACTTTCAGATCTATAAGTTGATACATAATGGCAGGAAAAAATAAAATGTAATTTTTCAACAAAACTCGACTCTCAAAATCTGTCATCTAATGAATGACCTACGCTGCTGAACAAAATACCAAAGAAACTTAAAGCAGAATCCAAAAGATGCATTGTGTAAATTTTTTTAATTTTGCTTTTGTTAAATGATAAATTTTTTTTTTAACTGTTGGTGTATCTATATTTTTTTTTCCGACAATTGTCCCTCAATTAAAAAGAAAACTCACAATGGAAAGTTTGTCCTTCTGCTCCTCTTTCCCATGATGTATTGTTTATTAAAACTGGTCAAATAGCAGCGAAGATTTTGAAGAAAAACAAACTAATCCCATTTTCTAAAAAGGAGAGTTAAACTCCGCAGATTTATAGAGTTCGCCCTTTAAACCTAGATACCTTCCTGGTTGGTATTTTTTACTGAATTGGAGTTTTTTTTCTTTGTTTTGAAGGACTTTATGTGTCTAATGGTGTCCTTTTCTAAGAAATTGAGCCAAAATGCAAAAAATTATCTCTGGCTCCTCTAGGGTGACTGATGTGTGTCAGCTGACTGATGTGTGTCAGCTCTGCTGCCTTCAAGGCCATCGCAGATGCTAGTTTGCCTCAAGATGCCATACGAATATTATTTTAGGCTATTTTCTACACTGAAACATGACAATGTATGCACCTGTGTATGAAATTTTATTTTTATTTATTTTTTATTTTTACTTATTTTTTATTTATTTATTTATTTATTTCGAGCCAGTGTATAGCACTGGTAGGCTTTCTTGAGGGGCCTGGATGGTAATGGTAGTCGGCACCAGCCCATCATGGCGCAGGCAAGTGTTTTATAGTGACGTAAGTCACGAGCGGAAGTGGGGAGGGGGAAATTCAGCCATAACTCTGTCATTTTTGCTTATATATATATATATATATATATATATATATATATATATATATATATATATATATATATATATATATATATATATATATATTTTTTTTTAAGAATAACACTGGACGCTCTCCTCAATGATCCGTTATATAACTCCCTGCTGCCTCCTCCCTGTCGCGTTTAGTTCAACTTGGCACAGCCTCAATACCACATGAGCCTCTGACTTGAGAGGAGGTGTGTAGCTTAACTCTGGTTATGAGCTGCCACTGAGACAATAAAACTCGTGCTCCTCCTATGGTACACTATGCCGTTGATTTGTTCTTCATTCATCACATTGCGTAGTGCCACCAGTGGAGCACGCTCCTTTTGCTCCATCCGTGGCGCAAACCGCCATGCACACATTGTTCTTTCAAAAGCATGCGTCTTGTACCACATGTGAAGCACACTACTTGTTGATTCATTACAAGATATAGCCTATCTTATGAGATCTTGTGACACTTTATTCTTATTATTACTTTATCCTACAAAATCTTCTTTCTTCTTCCTTTCCTTCCGTTATCCCTCTCTATACCTTTCTTTTGCCATCATGCTAATCTTTCTTCATCCATCTTTCTTATACGTTTCTTTTTTCCCTTTTTTTTTTTTTTGGCTGTACTGCTGATTTACTGACTGACTGACTGACTAATTTCGTAATGACTAATGATTTGAGTGATAAACTTACTGTCTTGCTACTGCCTGAATAAATAGTTAATTTTCTGACTGGCTGACTGACTCGCTTATTTACTAACTGATTGACTGGCTGACTAAATAAATGACTGAGTGACTTCCCAGTGAACTGACTCAATAAATTTTAGACTGAATTCTATATGTAGGCTGATGCTTACTAACTAACTGACTGACTAACTGAAGAAAAGCTGCTGAGTGACTAACATTTTAACAATATTTGAGTGACTGACTAGCTGACAGACTGACTGATTGACTGAGTGAATGACTGATTGACAAACTGATCGACTTACTGAATGACTGATTGACTCACTAAAGGCACGCATATATATATATATATATATATATATATATATATATATATATATATATATATATATATATCTATATATAGATATAGAGAGAGAGAGAGAGAGAGAGAGAGAGAGAGACTAATTTTTTTAGGTTATTCTCTAATTCACTGAATGACTTACTGACCGGATGACTGACTGAGTATCAGAAAGTCTTTGTAAATAAACGAAAAGAAAAGATACTGACTTATTTCCTGACTGAACCATTGACTGCATGCTTAACTGACCGACTAACCGACTGGGTGACTGACTGACCGACCGACTAACTGCCTGGCTTGGTGTGGTCTTTGGTGGTACAAAACCTATTTATTTTACTTTATCCTACAAAAAGTTTCGAAAAAAAACCTTTTTTTTACAGTAGTGGAAGCAGTTCAAGGGCAAAAAAAAGAAAATAATAATGAAAAAACCCCGCTACTCACTGCTCATGTAACTTGGGAACTAATAAGCGTATGAGGATTTTGAGGATACCATAAGAATCCTCACTAAATTCCGCTTCGAAACACATTCAGCTAAAAAGTTGGCCCACAAAATTTCAAGCTAACGAGTGGGGAAGAGTTGGTACTTCAGATTTGTTGTCTACAATACTCTATATGGAGACTTGAAACAACTTTGTATTGTTTATATATATATTTTCCTGTTTTTATTTGCGCATGGTTTAGTACAAGTCTTTATGAAGCCATTGATACCAAATTTATTGGGGTACGATATATCTGAGGGTAAAATACGTCAGGGAATGTAGAGTATTGCGGCGGCAAAACAAGGCCAGTCGGGCCTGATGGTGAGTGGAACAGAAACTTATTGGAAATTTATGGTGCATGAGAGGGTTAGGGATTGACTGAGGATGTTTTGTGTTAAAGAAGGTGACAGTTGAATGTTGTCAAAGAATAGGTGATAGGTGTTTGGAAGATTGTGTCGAGTTGATAGGTGGAGAAATTGAGTTTTTAGGCATTGAAGGACACGAGGTTCCTTTTACCCCAATCGGAAATGATAGCAAGGTCTGAGGTTAAGCGCTCTGCAGCCTCCAGTCTGGAGTCTTGTTTTAAGAAGGCCAAATTTAGCTGAATGCTGGAATGTTTTCACATAGGATAAATGTAATTTTGAAATATTTTTTTCCTGTCCTTAACCCTTTCATTGCTAAGCGCTCGCAACGAGACTATCCCCTCAGGCGCGCTCGGGGAGCCCAATGGGGGGTCTCTTTTAACCTCTGTATCTCAAAAACTATTCATCACAGCTAAAAAACAAAAACACCATTGGAAAGAGGAGGTCCAGATCTATAGGAGTCGGTTATGTATGCCTTTCTTGTGAACGTACATGTATGTTCAGGGAGTGTTGAATGTTAACACTTCCGTCGGTGCGTGCGTGATGATCAGCCGTATTGAGGGAACTGCGGACATCTTTTCTTCAAATTCTGGCAAGGGAGTATTGCCAACTGCAATATTTATAACTATTTGGTCAAAGATTCAGTCAGGTGATAGGTGAAGCTATGCAAAAATGCCGCTATATTGGGCAAGAACATCCACCAGTTACTCGTCCGTACATTTGCCGTGCTGGGCTGATATGATTTTCCACCAAATTTAGTGAAGAATCCACTCAATTGGCAATCCTGTATTGTGAGAATTAGTGTTGGAACACTCATACGTGGGAGATTTGAGTGCGGGTGGAGGTCGCAGTGATCGTTTAGCACCACCAGCAAATACGCCTAACGCCCGCTGCAAGCGTTTAGCAATGAAAGGGTTAAGGGGGTATGCGACACCTGGGGGGGGGGGTTTGGTCAAAATATAGCCTTTTGCAAAACTGGGTTAAAAACGTTCTTATACCATCTAGAAATAATCCTCGAGCAATGTTTTCCTCATAGCACAAATTTTAAATGTTTGGCGCGGGTTTAAATGAACTGAGTTAAAGGTTAAATTTTGTCTCTTTTTAATCGCAGAAAATCTAAAATAAATCAGATTTACGTGAAAAGTGCAGGGAATGTTGATTGTACAAGTAGCTAGGGTCCTATGATTAGATATTGTTGATAGATTAAAGGAAATAGGAGTAATAAGAGGAAAAAGTGACAAAAAAAAAAAAAAAAAAATTTTACGCGATGTTCGACGAACATCATAAAAGAAATACCATTATGCCTTTCTACATGGGAAACTTTCAGAATATTTCCATAGGGCTCTAGGCATACCTAAAGACTATTCACAGCCAAAAAATGAAAGTGATTGGCTATGTATTAATGGTGCTGTGTAATTTTAAGTGTCGCTACACGTATACGCACATGTATACGTATGAGTATACATATAAGTATACATACATTGTTCTGGCTCGTACAAAATGTAGGCAACATAGATGCCTACCTAGTTTCATCGCAGTACCCAATAGTTAAGTTAGATGACCTCAGGTGTCCTGTACCCCCTTAAACTGAATAACACTAAATGTTTTGTTGGTCATAATTCCATTCCATCCTATGTTGACATGAATCAAATGATATTATATAATAAAACAAAAGAAGTCTAAAAATAGTTGCAAGCAAATGTACCACGCGTGATGCAACACACAACAGTGGCAAATGCAATGTGTACCACCAGTGGCACACATTGCAGGGAAAGTGTTAAGCAATTTGAATACTGGTTGGGTTATTTCAGGTCTGTTATGTCACTCTGTAATACTTATTTGAAATGGTCCTTAGGTTAGGGAACTTGTTGGGTAGGTTGAGGAGTCTTAACAGTTTTAAATCTACCTGAGGACATGGTAGGATAAACAGAAACAGATTTTTTCTTCAAGTAATTTTATTTATATTTGCAAACATGTTGTTTCAAATATTTCATACACAACTATAAAAATAGTGCTATATTTTGCTGCTGCATTACTTTACAGAAATATTTACAGGAAAACACCTGCAATATATATGAGAGAGAGTAGGGGTAAAGGGTGAGGGCTATAAGATACCCTTAATTAAAAACAATCCTTTCATTGTTGAATATTAAAACTCACTGCACTGGAGATTCAGGTAAAGGGCAACATGTACTATATGCATAGGATAACAGATTCCAGCCCAACCACTGTTAAATGGCAAGAAATGCACTTGGCCACTCATATACATGTTACTCGTTGCACTCATAAATGTCTGCTAATAGACCAACATGTTACTCATAGCACTCATGAATGTATGTTTGTTAAATGTGAAAAGGGTCTAAATTCTCACCACAAAGAAAATGTGTGAAGGGAAATGACTGGTTAAGTCATGTGCAAGTTGTATAAATTAATAACATGGTCACTTGTAATAAAAAATATTTTTCAGTTTGATTTCATATATTTATGAAAATAGCCAATTGAAATTGAAAGATTATTGCACATCGCATGAAGCTGCTGCACCCTAGATGTCACCAGCAATACTTTAGGTCCCAAGGATTCTCAACCTGTACTATGTTCACCAAAGTAATCCTTCTCTCTCTCTATCTTAAAATAACGTATAACAAAGTTTCTAATTGTAATTGCATTGTTGAACATTGTCTGCTTCTAAATATTTGCTGTTACTTGATACCCCTATTTGACACACTGTAATATATCATCACCTGCACCACTTATTCAATACTAGCTTGCAGCAGGTGACCACATTTCACTGATACTTAAAATTTTTCAGGTTGATTTCAAGGCTTGTTTAGATCAACACCACCTCAGAAAAGAGACCGATGTTTCCTATAGCATGCTATATCTTTTTGCTGTACAAGCAATATGCTAATTCCACCTTCATAACAATCCCTCAATTCCCTTCTTCCTGATTTCATCCCCATATCTAGTTTTTAAAACAGAAAATAATACATTGCCCCCATATAAACATACATTATTAGCCTTCAATAAGTTCTCCTGTCTCTTTCCTTTAATTTAACCTGTTTTTTGTTTTCCACTGTAAAGTTATTTAAATTTTTGCATTTTAATGGTATACATTCTTTCCAGATTTCCTATTTTCCAGTATATACTATTGATTCTTACGGCTGAAGAACCTTGTGATGGCATTAATGCAGTCCTCGGAAACCCAGCGTTCCACAAGGCGATCGCACTCTGCATCGTTTACCTGAAATATTATAATATTGGGAGATCATCCTCTGCATAACCTATAGTCAGACACAAATATGAAGTCTGTTTGGGTGAGGTCTGAGCCTCTCCACACCCCTGCTGCATCACCCCCAGTACATCACTCATATATGTCAGCTGTGTACTATTTGAATTTGTGGAACTGATATTCTGTATACATTAAATAAGGCTATATAGTGCAAGGAATGTGTCACTTTTTAGAATATTAGTAATTAATTGTATTAATAAATTGTATAAATTCTATAACAAGTGACAATGTTGCTCTCTGATGTTGTCAGCCAGTGTGATTTCCTCCCTGATCTCCACCCGTGATGCTAGCTAGTCTGACTCAGTTTTGTGTGCTCCATAGATGGGAGAAAGAACTCATTTACAATGTGACGGAGGTGGAGGCAACAGCTGTCCTTATTCTTTTGTTCTATGATAAGTATAATTTGGATATGCATGCAAAAACAGCAAATTAACTTGCCTTGTGCAGAATGTCCTTCTCCACATCCCTGGTGAGTGCCTTGGAGTAAACAAGAGACTTGAGAGGCAGTTTTGCATAGCTTTGTATCTTAGGCCACACCTCTTGCTGGAAACTTCCATCAGGGAACACTTCAGTTACAAGTCCTAAGTCTTTAGCTTCATGTGCAGTAATCTGGGAAAGTAATAGAAAGTATGCTGGGTAGGAGAAAGGTTGACATTTTTTGTGTGCAGGAAGTGCAATTTAAGGGTGAAGGAAGCAAAATGATAGGAAGTGGGGAAGAAAAGTACAAGATGTGGTGGAAAGGGGAGAATCAGAGGGGTGGGAATGATGGTGAGAGAGGAGCTAATAGAGGATGTAATAGAAGTGAGGAGGATAACATCAAGGATAATGCTAATAAGAATGGTAATAGGAGAGAAACTATTCAATGTTTTCTCTGTGTATGCCCCTCAGGTGGGGAGGAGGAGTTTTGGGGAGTGCTGGATGACGAGATGGCAGGTCTAAGAAATGAGGTGTTCATTGGAGGAGATTTGAATTGTCATATAGGGCAAAGTAGAGATGGATCTGAGGAAGTAATGGGTGTGTATGGTTATGGAGGAGTGGAAACACAGGTAGACTATATGTGTACCAAAAGGATTAAGATTTTTTGGATAAAAGACGTGAAGGTGATCCTGGTTGAAAGCATGCCTGCCACAACATAGACTTTTGTGTGCTGACATAGTCACGAAGGTAAGGAAGAAAAAGATAAAAAAGAAAGAAAGAAATAAAAATAAAAATGTGGAAGCTGAGGGAGAAGGAAATCAGAAGAGTTTGAACAAAGAGTGAAAAGGGAAAATGAGGAAAGTAATGGAGGATGGGAACAATTGAGAGAAAATATCATGAAAGCAGAGAGAAAAGTGTGTGGTGAAACAAAAGGAATTAGAAGAAAGGAAAGAGAGACATGGTGGTGGAATGAAATAGTGCTGCAGGCCATCAAGGAAAAAAAGGAGGCATACAAGAAATGGAAGAAGACTAAGGAGGAGGAAGATAGAAAGGTGTTTAAAGAAAAGAAGAAAAAGGCAAGAAAAGATGTAGTGAAGGCAAAGAAGAAAGCAACAGAAGAGTGGGTGAGGGAGAAAGGAGAAATTTAAAAAATGAGATGTTCAAAATTGCAAAACAAATGAAAAGAGAAAGAGCAGATGTAGTTGGGGCAAAAGATGAAGGAGGGAACATCATGGTGGAAAGAGAAAAGATATTGTAAAGATGGAGGAAAATGAATATACAATAAATGAAACTGAAAAAGTAGAAGGCCCACAAGAAAAAAATACAGTAAAAGAAGCACTTAAGGAAATGAAAAATGGTATAGCAGCATGACCTTCAGGGCTAACAGTAGGCTTAATAAAAGCAGCAGGAAAGGAAGGAGTGGTGGAGTTGAGAAGTATTAAACGATGTATTAAAAAAGGGAGAGATACCAGAAGACTGGGAAGGAAACTGCACTATACCCATTTTTAAAGGGAAAGGAGATGCTTTGATATGTGGTAACAATAGGGGGGATAAGGCTACTGGAGCATGGCATGAAGGTGTATGAAAAAGTCCTGGAGAGAAGGCTGAGAATAATAAGAATTGATAAATGTCAGATTAACTTTTGCCCTGGGAGATCAACAACTGAAGCAATATATACTATGAGAGGGCTTCAGGAAAGGTTTATGGAGGAGACTATCATGTTTTTGTAGATTTAGAGAAGGCATTTGACAAAGTACCAAGGGAAATTATCAGATGGGCATCGAGAAGGCAAAGAGTACCAGAAAGATTAGTTGAATCGGTGGTGGGACTATATGAAGGTAGAAAATCGAGAATGAAAACAGTGGTGGGAACATTAGATGAGTTCAAAATTGGAGTGGGGGTTCACCAGGGATCTGCCCCTAGCCTGCCCTTGTTTATAACAGTAATGGAGGCAACACAGGAAGCAAGAGGAGAGGCACCATGGGAGCTGCTGTATGCAGATGACTTGGTAGTAAATTCAGAGACAGCAGAAAAAGTGAAAGAAAAGTTTAATAAATGGAGGAGAGAGGTTTGAAAATTAATATAGAAAAATCAAACTACATGGTGACTGGAAAAGAAGCAAGAGAAAAGATTAAATCAGGAAAATATCCATGTGGATGCTGTGGGAAGGGAGTAGGTGTAAATTCAGTCTTGTGTACATGTTGCAGGCAATGGTGCCACCTTAGATGCTCAGGCCTCAGAAATGTAAGAGGAATGCAGAATTTTACATCCCCAGCTTGCCTAAGGAGACAGCAAGGACAAGAAACTGAGAAGGATGAACTAGAGGTGAATGGAGGAAATCTGGATAATGTAGAACATTTCTGTTATTTGGGAGATGTTCTGGACTGTGAGGCAGGAGTAGAGAGGACAGATGAGAGCGAGAGTGGCGGCAGCGTGGTTAAAGTGGAGAGTTGTGGCTAGTCTGCTTGTGAATCGTAGCATCCCTCTAAAGAGCAGAGCAAGGGTGTACCAAGTATGTATTAGATCAGTGATGTTGTATGGAGCAGAAACATGGGCCCTAACTAGAAAATTGATGGAGGTATTGAGAGCAAGTGATCGCAGAATGGTGAGGTATATGGCAGGTGGCAAGATAGGGTGTCCAGTACAGATGTAGCTAACAGAAGTGGAGTAGAGGACCTGGAAACGGATGGTTTTGACATGTAAAGAGAGCAGGGGAGGATACAGTGCTGGGAGTTTTGGAGAGATTAGAGGTAGAAGAAAGGAGACCAGTTGGTAGACCTAGGAAAATGTGGAGAAGGTGTATACAGGAAGACTTAGCATTGATGGGATTGGATGAGCATTAGGCAGAAGAGTAGAATGGAGGAGAGCCATAAAGTGTCCAACCGCTCAGGAAGTGAAAACGAACGATAAAGTGTGTGTGTGTGTGTGTGTGTGTGTGTGTGTGTGTGTGTGTGTGTGTGTGTGTCTCGATATATATATATATATATATATATATATATATATATATATATATATATATATATATATATATATATATATATATATATATATATCATTTGAAGATATATTTTTAACAACAAAAAACTGCAGGGTAAGAGGTAAAGTTGGAAGTATACAGTATAGCTATGCATGACCTTGGTGCTCATCTCCATCTCATTGGCTCTTGAGTCTGTGGTGGGTACGAAGCCATTACCTCAGAACTCGGGTGTAACATCCAGGTTACCACAGTCTACCTTCCCCAGGTTTCCCCAAGTACCCATTTATTGCCTTGACCAGAAGGGAGGACGAACAGTTTGGACTGTGCACTGACTGCCCATACCTGGATTTGAACCCAGGTCCATGAATTTGTAGCTAGCGTATTAAGTACTGCACTAAGGAGGCATCCTGGGAATACATACTATATACAGGTAACTCTCGATTTACGCAAGTTTGGTTTATGCGTTTTTTAAATAATGCGGGGTCTAACATCCAAATAAATGTCTAATTTACACATTTTTTCACTTATACGCGATATTTTATGGAGTGGCCACCAGATGTCTCACGCAACTGGACTCACACAGCGCCGCGGCCACACAGCTGAGCCACTTGAACAACAACAACACGCTCGCTGCTGTGCTACCACGAGGGGAAGGGCAGCCAGAGGAGGAACCACGAGAGGGAGAGGAGTCAGAGTGATACAGTAGGCAATAAAGGTACAAACCTACCTCATTTGATTTACATTGTTTTTCTGATTTACGCGACCTCTTCAAGGACACATTACTCGCGTAAATCGAGAGTTACCTGTACTACAAAATAAATGCTTATTAATCACAGGGTTACATTCATATGAAACTCTAAGATTGGTAAAATTGTAACTAATGAATTAGAAGTTAAAGAAATATTGCACTATGCTCCCTCTTGGAGCTTAATGTGCAGTATATAAATACAATGGATAAGAGATCTAAATAAAAATCTGGCCAATCAAAAAACTCTTGCCTTGTCCACTAAACTAAAGGTTCAAAGGAATTTGTAGTACACCAGACTGCAAAGATGAAAAAAATTACATTAAAAAATGCTTACCACGACAATGGATGGATAGGTTTTGGAAAACTAAAGGAAGATTGAAGGAGCACATGAACTTTGATATTGAAAAATGGATACAGTTATATAAAATTACTGAAAAGGCAGAAGATGCAGTTATAGGAAAAAGACATGATCAGAGCGAACATTACTCATACCTTCTTGTTAAAAAGCAACAGCTCACTGGCTCTGGTTGGACCCATTATCTTGGGAAATGTGTATGAGGAGCACCCTTCTGGTGACTGCCCCAAGTTGCTGAAGGGAGTGTTGAAGGTAGCCTGAAGGAAAAAAAAAAGGATTAGTTATAAAATTACAAACTAGAAACTAACTAACTATAGTCGGTTCCACGAGAGCTGGTGGAGTTTTTCCTCCAGGGGTGGACTGGCGTTTGGTAGGAGTGGTAAAAGGTGTGAATATGATTATAAGATGGGAAGTGAGATAATATGCAGAGGAGTGGAGGAAAAAGATTTGGGAGTGACTGTCTCAGAGAACATGTCACCGGACAAACATCAACAGGATAACGGGACAAACTCTGAATTTGTTGAGGAACATAAGGACGGCATTTGTGTACATGGATGAGGAGATGATGAAGAAAATAACAGTTACAATGATAAGGGCAAGGTTAGAGTATACAGCAGTGGTCTGGTCTCCTCCCAAAAATAAGAACATAAGGAAGTTGGAAAGAGTGCAGAGAGTGGCAACTAAGATGGTACTGGAACTTAAAGATCGGACTTATGAGGAGAGACTCAATAGCATGGGGCTCACAACCCTAGAGAGAAGAAGAGAAAGAGGAGACCTGATAGCGGTGTACAGGGTTGCGAGTGGAGTGGAGCATTTGGACAGAGAGGACCTGTGTGTGTGCGGAATGAGAGAGAAACGAGAGGACATGGAAAGAAGTTGAAGGCGACCACGTGTAGGAGAGATGTGAAAAAGTTTAGCTTCCCAAACAGAAGCACTGAGCTATGGAATAGACTGGAGGAGGAGGAGGAGGAGGTGGTTTGTGCGAGAAACATTCATGATTTTAAGGAAAAATTGGATAAGAGTGGATATGGAGACGAGAGAGCGAGAGAGAGCAAAAAATAGCTTACCACCAAATGAACAGGCTTGAGTCGTTTTCTGTGGTTTGTCATCCACATCTTCAGAGTGAAAGAGAACGAGAGAATAGAAAGGAAAATATAACCAATGTAGCTTCATATCTTGTGTGATATTATGAAAATTAGCCGCTGTAGCTCAGTGATGTATTGTGCTCTGACATGACATATGACTACCTGCTAACCACCTACACTGAACAGGAAGGGATCGAACTATGATCTTCCCAGGCGGAAATGAGCATTATACCGACTGAGCTACCACGGCTACGGGTTCAAGAAAGGTTGCAGTTTCATCAAATCTTACTTTCCTTTCAACTCTCTCTCTCTCTCTCTCTCTCTCACACACACACACAGTCACACACACACACAGACACGCACACACACATCTATATGGAAGAGTGATCATTTCCTTATTGAATACATATTACGAGAAGGAGGTAGAAAAATCAGGAATGAGGACTACAGGAAAAAATGGTTCAACTTTAATAAGGCAAATTTTGAACAACTTTGGGAAACATTTTGAGGAAGCACAATGGGATACTTTTTTTGAGGTTGACAATGTGGAAGAAAAATGGGCTATCTTTCTACGGATTTACAACAAAGGAGTGGAAAAGTGAGTACCAAGGATGAAAGTTGCCCAGAAATCAACAGGAGAGTGGTATAATAGAAAGTGTGTGGAAGTCAAGCAGGATAAAGAGAAGGCATGGAACAAATGGAGAAAAAATAGGAGGATAGATCTATGGAATGAGTACAAAAGGAAGAGGAATGCATATGTCAAAATAAGAAGAAAAAAGGGATTTTGAGAAAAATATTGTGGATGAGTGCAAAGACCAGCCAAAACTGTTTTATAAGTTCATAAATGGAAAACTGAAAAATAGAAATGAGATCAAGGAAGTTAAAGTTAATGGTGAAACTTTTGAAAGTATAAGTGAAATAGTAGAAGTGATGAATAATTGTTTTCAAACAGTGTTCACAAGGGAGAGTGAGTTTGAAGGTGTAGATGCAGTGCCGGAGGATCGAGTTGGACTGAAAAGGATACAAACATCAACAGATGAAGTTAGAAAATTATTGGAAGAACAGGATGCGAGGAAATTGGCAGGACCGGATGGTATATCAAATTGGGTGGTAAAAGAGTGTAACCAACAAATAGCTGGAAAGTTGAGCAACTTGATTAGTTTCACTATCACAAGGGAAGACCAATGGACTGGAAACGGGCTAACATCGTCCTAATATATAAAGGAGGAAGTAAAGAAGATCCGTTGAAAGCACTGAAGCAACAAACAGAAGGGGTGATAAGCTATATGATTATGTTTGCTGATGATGCTAAAATAATGAGGAGGGTGGCTAATGAAGAAGACTGTGTAGCCCTAAGCCAGGATCTTGACAGAATAAGCGAATGGTCACGCAAATGGAAAATGACATTACATAAGAATGTAAGGAGTCTGCAAGAGGCAGGTTGGCCTATACAAGGCAGCTCCTGTAAGCTTAACCCCACCTAACATCACTATCCATGAATTTATCCAACCTCTTCTTGAATGTATCTATGGTATCGGCACCCATGACATGACTGCCAAGGCTGTTCCACTCATTCACCACACTATTGGTAATCAAATTCTTGCCTATGTCTTTGTTGAATCTGAATTTATCAAGTTTAAAACCATTGCTACTTGTCCTGCCTGGTTCTTTTACAACCAAAACCCTATTAACATCCAACTTATTAAAAGCCTAAACTTAACCTAACAACCTAACAAAACCAAAACAAACACTATAGGTCTAGACTCAGAAAATTCATATGCTTCCTTACTAATGAGACTTTCTATACAACAAAATGAGATAATTCTTTGGTGATTCATACCATAAGGTGCTGGCTATTATGTGTTTGAAGATACTCTAAACTTAACCTAACCCGAAACAGTTACTATCGGTCTCGAATCAGAAAATTCATATATGCTTCCTTACTAATGAGATTTTCTATATAACAAAGTGAGGTCATTCTTTGTTGATTAATACCAAAAGGTGCTGGCTATCATGTGCTTGAAGATACCCTAAACTTAATAAAACCAAAACAAACACTATTGGTCTTGACTTGGAAAATTCATACATGCTTCCTTACTAATGAAAGTATCTATACAACAAAGTGTGGTCATTCTTTGTTGATATATTACATTAGGTGCTGGCTATCATGTGTTTGAAGATGCGCTAAACTTAACCAAACCTAACCTATAATAATAATTAAAAAAAATAAATAAAAATAAAAGGTCTAGCCTCAGATAATTCATAAATGCTTCCTTGCTAATGACAATTTCTATACAACACAGTGAGGTCATTCTTTCTTGATTTACATCAAAAGGTGTTGGCTATCATGTATTTGAAGATACCCTAAACATAACACAACAAAAACAAAACAAACACTATAGGTCTTGACTCAGAAAATCATATATGCTTCCTTACTAATGAGACTTTCTAGACAACAAAGTGAGGTCATTCTTTGTTGATTTATACCATAAGGTGCTGGCTACCATGTGTTTGAAGATACCCTAAACTTAACCTAACAAAACCAAAACATACACTATAGGTCTTGACTCAGAAAATTCATATATGCTTCCTTACTATTGAGACTTTCTAGACAGCAAAGTGAGGTTATTCTATGTTGATTTATACCATAAGGTGCTGGCTATCATGTGTTTGAAGATACCCTAAACTTAACCAAACAAAACCAAAACATACACTATAGGACTTGACTCAGAAAATTCATATATGCTTCATTAATAATTAGACTTTCTAGACAGCAAAGTGAGGTCATTCTTTGTTGATTTATACCATAAGGTGCTGGCTATCATGTGTTTGAAGATACCCTAAACTTAACCTAACAAAACCAAAACATACACTATAGGTCTTGACTCAGAAAATTCATATATGCTTCATTAATAATGAGACTTTCTAGACAACAAAGTGAGGTCATTCTTTGTTGATTTATACCACAAGGTGCAGGCTATCATGTGTTTGAAGATACCCAAAACTTAACCTAACATAAGCTAACAAAAACAAAACAAACACTAAAGGTCTTGAGTCAGAAAATTCATATATGCTTCCTTACTAATGAGACTTTCTATACAACAAAGTGAGGTCATTCTTTGTTGATTTATACCAAAAGGTGCTGGCAATCATGCGTTTGAAGATACCCTAAACTTAACCTAACATAAGCTAACAAAAACAAAACAAACACTAAAGGTCTTGACTCAGAAAATTCATATATGCTTCTTTACTAATGAGACTTTCTATACAACAAAGTGAGGCCATTCTTTGTTGATTTATACCATAGGGTGCTGGCTATCATGGGTTTAAAGATACCCTAAACTTAATCTAACACAACCCGATACAGTTACTGTAGATCTTGACTCGGAAAGTTCATATATGCTTCCTTACTAATGAGACTTTCTAGACAACAAAGTGAGGTCATTCTTTCTTGATTTATATGATAAGATGCTGGTTATCATGTGTTTGAAGATACTCTAAACTTAACCTAACATAACCTAACAAAACTAAAACAAACACTAAAGGTCTTGACTCAGAAATTTCATATTTGCTTCCTTACTAATGAGACTTCCTATACAACAAAGTGAGGTCATTCTTTGCTGATTTATACCATAAGGTGCTGGCTATAATATGTTTGAAGATACCCTAAACTTAACCTAATATATATATATATATATATATCTATATATATATATATATATATATATATATATATATATATATATATATATATATATATATATATATATATATATATAATAAAAATATAAAAAAAAACTAAAGGTGTTGAGTTAGAAAATTCATTTTTTTAAATTTTACTATGGAAGGAATACGTAGGTTATGATTTTTGGTGTTCTAGGCTTCAATTTGCATCACAATGAGTTCGTAAGTTCGTATTACCTTCGAACACTCATGCACCCTCACTGACCTATAGAATTTTCATTTTTGACTGTGGAAGGAATATGTAGGTTAAGATTTTTGGTATTTTAGGTTTCGATTAATGTTGCACTGAGGTCATAGGTTCGTAATTCTGTCGTATAAACATAAACACACAAACCATCCCACATAGTTTTCGATTTTTACAGTGGAAGGAATTCATACACCTTCAGCTTTAACCCCTAAAGGACCGGAGGCGGCTATAGCCGCTTTATCAGGGAAATACAAAGAAGTGAAGTGTGATGGAGTTTGGTAAGAACAGTAGACGAATATCGGGGAACTACTTTCTGAGTAATGAAAGAATTGTGAAAAAAGATCTGGGAGTGACAATAACAGACAAGTTATCCTTTGGAAAGCATATAAATTGGATAAATGGAGAAACATACAATCTTCTAAGAAACATAAAAGCAGCATTTACATATCTAGACGAAGAAATGGTGAAGAAACTAATAACATCGATGATATGTCCAAGACTGGAATATGCAGCATTAGTGTGGTCACCTAGATTGAAGAAAGAAATTAAAAAGTTGGAAAGAATACAGAGAGCAGTGACCAAACTACCAAGAACTCTGAGAGATCATACTTATGAAGAAAGACTGGAGAAATTGGGCTAACAACACCAGAAAGAAGAAGAGAGAAAAGGGACCTAATAGCATTATACAGGATACAAGAGGGATTGGAGAAATTGGACAGGGAAGATTTAGTGGTACGTGACTGGAGTGTGACAAGAGGGAATAGTAAGAAATTGAAGAAGAGCGATTGTAGGAGAGATGTCAAGAAATACAGTTTTTCATACAGAAGCATAACAACATGGAATGGACTTGACAAGGAGACTGTGTGCAAAAAGATTCATGAATTTAAAGTCAAACTGGATAATAAGCGTTACGGAGACGGGACAGCACGAGCCTAGTGCGGCTCTTTTCCTGTATTTCACAACTAGGCAACTAGGTAAATACACACACACACACACACACACAAGACCCACCCGGCCTTTCAGTCTTTTACTCCGTGAAATCAGTGTGTATTGCCGGTGAATCAGTGGGATATTTTCCATGATCTTAGTCTGTGTCCTTCCCTTCCCTCTCCTCCACTTTCCTCCACAAATCTATTTGTTTATTGCAACTAATATAAGGAAATACAATTTAGCAGATACACATCATCTATGCATAATGCAAATTTCTCTATATTTATGCATACATCTCAAAATTATCAATTAATTAATGTTTCTTTATGTGCACCATTTAATTTTGCATATTTTTATATATAATACATGATGAATATGTTGAGTTTATGGCTTAAAACATATTATATTCAGTAATGACATTTGAAATTTGGCGCGCGCGGCCAGACTGGATATGGGACGGGGCGCTGTTGTCACCCGGCCTTAGTGAAGGGGTAAAGTCACTTAATTTTCTTCCGGACTGGTGTCATTTTATGTAAAGTAGTGGTAAGTACTACTGTTATACAGTGTTACTTTAGAAAAGAGTTGCCGTTGTTATTGTAAAAGCAATCGCCACCTTGTTAACATTTGTGGAGAGGTTTGCAGTTTAATTTAAGTGCAATTGCTGCACTAAAACTTCACTAGCCAGTGACCCAAAGCTGAACCTTGACCTTATAAGATGCAGGGTGATTTTCAGGGACATTTTTTTTGGAAAAAAAGTGCGTCTTATAAGCCGTCAAATACGGTATATGCAATTATTACATTGCTTCAGTAGTGGCTTTTCTTGGCATTTCTTTATCTACAGTTATATTAATAAATAACTCAAATATCATAGTAAAGCTCAAGGGGCATTTCAGTGCTTCTGAACCCATAAAAATGCAGCCAAAAATAACTTTTGCAGGCATATCACCTTCTAAAATGCAAGCAGCCAGATTTTAGTTAGGTGTGATGGTAAAAGCATGAAAGTTTCACAACTCAAACCTCCTTTGAAAAGCAAGGTCTTGATTATGATAATGACAACTTTTACTAGCATTTGTAAAGTGAAAGCTCATCACTAACCTTATCAGTGGCAAAGACAGCATCAAAGAGTCCCAGCACTGTGACACTCACTCCTATGGCAGGACCATTGATGACTCCAACCAGTGGCTTGGGAAAGTCAATGAATGCTGAGACAAACCTGTAATGCAATAGGTCATCTCACTTCACAAAAAAATAACAAAAAGACTAGGTTCTTGTAGGCTAGTAATGCCATCAATCAATGGCTTGGCACAGAAAACATTTCAGTATTTCTGAACCCATAAAAATGCTGTCAAAAACAACTCTTGCAGTTATATCACCTATAATGCAAGCAGCTGGATTTTAGTTTGATTAGGAAACAATTTCTGTTACTTTATATGGATATTGTGAAGGTTTTGCACATCACTTTCCCCACTTAACTGTAAGTTATAAGGATATTATAATACTTATTTGCAACTCTGTGTTAATGCAGAACACATAACTGCACCTTAGGTGGACAAGGTGATAGATATGTGAATCAGTCTCCATGTAGATAATGTTTGTGCAGATAAATGAGGGTTTAAGTTGCTTTCACACAAGCAGTTTCTGCTACAGCAGTCTTACCCACATGCCTAAATGTGTGATATTAGTCAGGTCTTCATGCAAGTAGTTTTAGCCACTGCATATCAGTGGGTAGGCAGTGGCTGAACGGATAGCAAGACGGCCCCGCATTCAATCCCTGACCGGTGCCACCAAGCTGGGATTTTTTAGCCACCGCCGAGTGGCCTAAAAAAAAAATAATAATAAAATAAAAAAAATAAAAAATAAAAAAAAGTGGCACAGCCAAGTAAATCAAAGTAGTACTGGATAATCATTATTCATAAAATAATTTTTGTTATTTTAGTGTCATAGACAATTCCTAAACAGTGATCCCTCGCCATGTCGCGGTTCACTTATCACAGTCTTACTGTATCGCAGATTTTTAAATTGTAAATATCTAGTTTCATATCATGGATTTTTTGCTATGTCGCAGGATTTTGCGGTATAGATGTATTTCAATATATTTATCATTTTAATTATTTTGCAGTAAAAGAAGTATTTTCTAGCCTAAAAATTGAAAACAATATAAAAAGAATTAAAAATATTAATTAGAACATATTTGAAGAATATTAAATCGAAATAAAATACATAGCGTACAGCAGATGAGTAGACACAGACTCGCACGTATGGAAGATGCAGCTACGGCCGCTTCTGGTTGAGCTAGTTTGCCCACGTGAGATCGTACACTGCACATTATTGGCAGATGGATGGGAGGTGATCAACCAGAGCACAGTGTTCTGTATCCTGGGCGCTGATTGGCTCAGTGACCGTAGCTTTTATTGGTTAGTGAGTGGTTAGCTTGGAGACAAAGGGAGAGTGTGTTACAGCTTGCTACCATTAAATGCTATGAGAACTTGGCAGTGAGGACCCAGACAGAATGAGGCAGTGGCTACACTTGGACAAGACTCAAGTCCTAAACTTGCTCAACATGATTACTCTAAGCTTATCTAGTTTCGTGGAACTCTATGCGGTACTGGAATAAACACGTGGATACCTACTGAACTGAACAGCTGATAAGCTCTTCTTCTTATTATGACCACAACTTACCGACCACACGAGAAATTAACCGACATGTTGGTAACAGAGTTTCTGACTAGAATTTCAATGAGTTTCCCATGAAATGTAGCTGACTTTGAATCTCTCTCGAGAAACTAGTGGTTGGGTGACCACGTTAACACGGGCTGAGGCGAGATTGACAGAGATCCGTGCTTATATAAATAATATATATAAATATATAACCATTAAAATAAATATAAGGTTGTTACTTTGCGGATTTTTGCTTATCGAGGGGGGTTCTGGAACCTAACCCCCGTGATAAACGAGGGATCACTGTATATGAAATATTGATAAATTGTTATGAATTGTGTATGGAAAGCTGCTGCCACAAACAAAACTGCATGTGTGAAAGGATCCATAGCAATGCTGGATCTCACAGCCAGGCCAGTGGATTTATTGCCACTTTGATCTTTTACCCCTCTCCCAGACATACTCCTGCACCCTATCTCTCCATGTTAGAGCACGACCTCCAGTGAAATGGAGAGATAGGGCACAGGAGCATGTCAGGGAGATGGGTGAAAGATCCTTGAGAAACTTTGAGCAGGTAAGGAGGGTGTCTGGATAGAGACGGAAACTCTTCTGCCGTGGCCATCCCTTGGTGGGAGCTCCTAGGAGCAGGCGTCAAAGATGAATGAATGAATGATCTTGCAATCCTGGTGGTCAGTGGAAATTCTGCTGCTCCTGTCCTGTGTGAATGGTCCCATTATGCTGTCACACATCTGCGATTTTGCCTCTGTGACTTACTGCGTTACCAAAAATGTAAAAAAAGTGGTGAAATCGCAATCTATTTACGCTCTCGCTGCAACAATCGTAACAGGAATCCCAGGGAGTCTTTCCGAAGCGTAGCAGTGTCACCACGTATCGCGGGTGATCGCGCGATGAAGTCACCACTGTGATTTGTTTTGGAATGTTCAAAGCAGATCGCAATCGCCTCTGCGATTCCCATATTGCTCGACTCATCGCAGCGTGATCGCAGTGAAAGTGCAGCACACTGTGACTCAGCAGCGATATCGTTGCAATGATTGCAGTGGCCTGCGACAAATCATTGGCGAATCTAGCATCTTTCTCATCGTGAGATGTGGCAATGAGGTATCGCATCGGCGTCTCCTATAAATAATCTGGAAGTTATATATGTACCCAGGTACTTCAGGCTTTCCTTTTCTTCTTTTTCTGTATCAGCTGTACAACATATTGGAGGGTTATTATGTGCAATCTCTCAGAGGTCACTATAACTGCCACTGAGGAGTCTTCACAATGTCACTGTCGATAAAGCCAATGAGGCTCATAGTGTTGGCGTTGCTACTGCAGGGGTAGATTGGTTAGTGTACAAGCAGGTGGACCCGCCCCTCATTCACATCCCTGTGGGGACAAACTGCACTACAAGTGTATGTACACGTCGTAATGGATCGCGAGATCTTTCGTGTCGCAACAAATCGTGCTTCTTGGGTGGCGACCGAGCTGAGACTCCATTTTCGGTATCGCAGTTAGTCGCAGAGGCAAAATCGCAGATGTGTGATCCCAGCATTAGACTCAAGTACTTTTAACCCCTCAGCGACGCAAATGTGTTTCTTGAGTGATCTCCCATGATGCAAAAGTCATCGAAAAATACACTTCGAAACTGAGAAAAAGTCATAAAAGATGTTTTAAAGAAATTTTTCTAGCGCACCCTGCTGTGAAATCCATTTCTTTCCTGGTTGTCGCATTTGGCTGGAATTCCGTGATTCTCGAAAAATTCCAACTTTTTATTGGTGCGACGTACAGAAAAAAAAATATTGAAGAAAAGTTGCTCATTTTATCACAATGGAGTCTGAAAAATATAGTTTATAATCTTTGACCTTGAAATTTACTGGCTAAAGAGAGCCAAAGTTGTGGTAAAACTCAATAAATAATTTTGGTAAATTTTTGTAGTATTTTTCATTCTGGAATGAATCTTATCAAATAAAAGTTGTAGAAAATAACCCATATAACTTAACTTTGGAATCAGTTTATGATTTGGACTGACCGTTTGGCTGGAATTCCATGATTCCCAAAACATTCCAACTTTTTACTGGTGTAACGTACAGGAAAATTTATTGAAGAAACGTTGCTCATTTTATCCAATGGAGTCTGAAAGCTATAGTTTATAATATTTGACCGGGAAATTTGCTGCCTACAGAGCCAAATTTGCAGTGAAACTCGAAAAAATATTTTTTTTAGTTTTTCATTCTGGAAATAATCTCCTTGAATAAAAGTTGTAAAAAATCATCTGTATAACTCAACTGTGAAATCAGATTATGATTTGGTCTGACCATTTGGCTGGAATACCATTATTCTGAAAAATTCCAAGTTTTTACTGGTGCGACATACAGGAAAATTTATGGAAGTTGCTCATTTTATCGTGATGGAGTCTGAAAATTATAGTTTATAATCTTTTACCAGGAAAATTACTTCCTACAGAGAGCTAAATTTGCAGTGAACCTCGAAAAAAATTTTTTTGTAGTTTTTCATTCTAGAATGAATCTCATTGAATAAAAGTTGTAAAACATCATCCGTATAATTCAACTGTGAAATCAGATTATCATTTGGACAGACCGTTTGGCTGGAATTCCATGATTCCCCAAAAAATCCAACTTCCGCTTCCCACTCCTTTGAACAAGATATTGGTTCATCTAGAACATCAGGTAAATCAGTGGAGGTGTCAAGATTACGCTCAGCACGCACACGATGAGCAAAAGCTAAAGGAAGACCGCCGAATTAGGACAGCTGAGGGAATATAATCGCTCTGCAGATGCCATGATGCGTAGGTAGAAACTGTAGACTATTTTTAGCACGGAGTCGTCAAAGGGGCAAAAAGAGGTGCCAGTTAGTCACTTAAGATCGACACATACATTGTTACGCGAGCAGTTCAATTTCAAGAGAGCTTCTCGTTTTCCGGCGCTGGCGTCATGCTCATCGCCTACGTTAGAAAAAATTATGTGACGCCAGTGTCATAGTCGTCACTAAGGGGTTAAACTGTTTGGCTAGCGCCACCATGGTAGACACTGCTTGTGCAAAAACAGCCTTACTATGTTTAAGTCACATGGCTACCCATAAACCATCCCAAAAATATTCATCAACTTAAACTTAAAGCTAGACTGGATTTGGAGACAGGACCCTATGAGTGTAGCTTGCTTTCTGTGTATCTTAGCTACACATACCAATAACTACATATGGCTTCTTATATATCCAAACCAAATAACTTGCCTGTTAAGGAGGACTCCAGATTGTTTGGAGTACTCGTGCATATTATCAGGTGTGATGTTAGTGAAGTTGGAAAGATCATTTCCAGAGCAATAGTAGTTCCCAGCCCCAGTGATGGCTGTGACTACTGTGTCAGGGTCATCTCTTGCCTCTTCAAGGGATGCTATCCACTCATTATACATCTGAAAATTCAATAAATTAGACATTACACTACTAATACTGGGATGTCAGCAAACTCTGTTCCCAATATTTGTCTAGAACATGGAGATGCAGTAAAATTTTCTATTAACCCTCTCGCGCACGATGACGCGTTTTGCGTCATCAAAGGTAAAAGGTACTGGCGCACGATGACGCGAAACACGTCATAAAATTTAAAAATTGATTAAAAATTAAGTTTTCGGTGGAAGTGCATCAAATTTGGAGTGTCATTTGTTGGGATAAGTTTCTTAATGGTAACATATGGCAACCTTTCTAAGGAGCGTAAATGAGGAGCGTGGAGCGATTTTTAGCTGTTAGCCTACTCTGACGGGAGAGGAAAAAATACAGTTTTCTTGGTGTAACTCAGGAACTAATAGGCGTATGAGGATTTTGAGGATACCGTAAGAATCCTCACTAAATTCTGCTTCGAAACATATATTCGGCTAAAAAGTTGGCCCACAAAATTTCGAGATAGCAAGTGGGGAAGAGTTGGTACTTAGGATTTATTGTCTACAATACTCTATACGGAGACTTGAAACGAGTTTCTATTGTTTATATATATTTTTCCTCTATTTTTATTTGCGCATGTTCTAGTATAAGTCTTTATGAAGCCATTGATACCAAATTTATTGGGGTACGATATATCTGTGATGGTAAAATACGTACTGGAATATAGAGTTTCGTGGCGGCAAAAAAGGGCTGGTTGGGCCTGAGAGATGCATGGTGAGTGGAAGAGAAACTTACTGTGCGTGAGAGGGTTAATATGCAACAGACATGCAAGCTGCTTTTCATAAAAGGTATTAAAAAAAGTATTTTATTTTACTATGTTCATTAAAAATGGAGGAAGTCCCAGGAGTGGAAAAAAGTGAATATAATTCCTATTTATAAAAGGCAATAGTATCAGAGAAGCAATTTTGGTTTGGGAAGGGATGATTATGTTACAAATCAGATAAGTTTCTACTCCAGAAGAAAAGAAGCAACACAAGAAAAAGATGGATAAGCAGATTCTATATATGTATCTAAAAAGGGCCTTTGATAAAGTCTCATACAAAAGACTGTTATGGAAACTGTATGGGACAAGAGGTTTGAAAGGGAAAGTAAAAGACTGGATTAAGACTATAAGAAAGAAAGAGAAATGATAACTGTGATAAGAGATCGGGGAGGCGGTGACTGAGTGGTTAGCATGCCGGCGCCGTGTCTGGGAGAACCAGGAGGGACGTGGGTTCGAATCCTGGCCGCCACACAGCTGGGATTTTTCAGTCACCGCCGAGTGGCCTAAGACTACCCACATGCTGCCCTGAAGACCACCTATCAACCCAGACTCTAGATAACCTCTCCAAAGAGAGGCTCAAAGATGAGCTCCGGGGGGCAGTATGAGCCAAAACAAGATGGCGCCACTATAAACACTCGCCTGCACCACAACGGGCTGGGCCGACCATCAGGCCCGACCAGTGAAAAAGCCTAACGGCGCAGTAGGCTGAAAAAAAACAAAAAAAAAAAAAAAAGATCGAGCTGGAGGAAAGGTGACTGGTGAGCCACAGGGCTCAGTGCTGGCACTGATTATGTTATAATGTATATATATATATATATATATATATATATATATATATATATATATATATATATATATATATATATATATATATATATATATATATACTCAGTTTCACGAGCCTTAGATTACGAGCGTTTTGATTTATGAGCAGAAGTCTCACAAAAAATGCATTGGTTTACGAGCGGTGACTTGGTATACGAGCATCCTTTTTCTTCTTTTTTTTTGTCGCCAACCCCCGGGCGGGGACACGGGCTATATGGAGGCCGTCATGGTCAAGCGCGTACGTCCTCGAAGTGACGGCTCAGAGGGGAGGATGCCGATAGACCAACTCTATCGGCTTACGTCAGCCTAGCCGACCATGTCGGTCTTTCGACGAGGACTAGCATGTCTCTTCGTACAAGTCGAAGACATTAGCATGGGTTCCCTTTTTTCACTGCAAGACGAGAGTGCTCATAGCAGAAAACAATGGGAAGAGAGCCTCAGTTAGGGCTGCCACTTTGATTTGTAACAAATATGGAGGGCAACATCCCATCCTCCAATACAGAACAAATCCATATTTTAAGGAATGGATGGCAACCCTAAAATTTCTCTGGCCTGCTATTACTGACAACTGCTGCCTGGTGAAGGCAAGAGGAAGGGGGGAAGAGATGTTACGACACGTATTTTACACATACTTCAGGAAGACCCTTGACAAACATAATTTTATAGATTGGTTTTATGGTTCACCGAAAAATGCGCTCACTAAATTTTTAAGACACTGAATTTGAACTTGAGAAAAAAGGAGGCTATGGTGACATGTGGGAATTAGTAGGTCACTCCCGGGTCAGTGGACAGTAGGAGTGTCAGGGCTGGATGTTAGCATTTATTTAGTTTATTATACAACCAAAAATACCAGGTAACAATGATTTTTGTTGAAAAAAAAAAAAAATAAATAAATAAAAAATAAATAAATAAATAAATAAAATAGCAGCAGCTGCATGGGTATGAGAAGAGCACGCTAATGCACACACTATGCTATTTTGCTACCCTCACAGTCATTCCATATTTAGCCGTTTCTCAGCCAATCGTAGCTTCAAGTTACCTGAAGCAGATGGGTTAAGAGATCATACAAAAAGTTGAGAATGGGCATGTGTCTAACTGACACAAGGTAATATATAGTTTTCCTCATAGATACATAAATACTTGGAATGAATTAAAAGAAGTGGTGGAAGCAAAGAGTGAACAGAGCTTAAAAAAATTGCTGGATGAATATAGACATGGAGACAGGACCACACTCATAGTTCAGGCATGTATACAACAACTAGGTAAATACAAAGGGTCCCCTGAAAATGTTTTCATAATTTGTTGGTCATATATTATGAGATGATCAGAGGACTTGACATCAAAATTGTCATGAAAAAAGAAAGAGGGGTTTTCTGTTATTATTATTGTTATTTTTTTAACAGCAAGGGGAGTAGCTAAAAAAATTTAAAAAAATAAAAAAATTACTGCTCCTATGTGAAAGAGTAAAGAGGAGTGGTCGAAACAGAGGTCAATTTGGGGAGGAGAGATGTCCTGATACTATCCTCTTGATTATTCTCTTTTGCCACCTTACATCATGTGTGGAAAAAGTTGTACATAAGAAATATAAATCCTACCCAGCCTTCATGAGGTGGTCTCACAGAACACCACAATTATTTCTTAAATATCTTTACTTTTCTTAGTTCCTTGTTTTATTATGTGGTGGAACTGAAAGAGAGCTTGTAATTTGTTTTTATGGTGTTTTTTTTCTTTTTTGGTACGAGACTTTTCATCTCATGCAACATGAATAGGAATGGAGTATGGAAGAGGAAGGAGTGATAAGACAGCACTGACATGGTGATGATTGTCAAGTGTTCACTTTCCTCTTTTAGAATTATAGTAATAGGGTATTTTAAGTGTGTGGCATATGTCAATTTCAACAGATTTTTTCATTCTCTAGCTGTGTGTAGACAGACAGACAGACAGATATATACCTCTACTGTGATGGCATTCATCTTTGATGGCCTATTGAGTGTAATCACTCTGAGGCCATCCTGGCATGTCACAATGAGGTTGTTATATTTTTGGCCTGATTCCGCCTTCTCAGCTGCCTTGGTTTCCTGAAAAGATAAAATACTAGGTATATATATATATATATATATATATATATATATATATATATATATATATATATATATATATATATGAAGCGTCACATGCAATATTGGGGTAAGCGCCAGTTTTTAAAAACCTCAGAAATTGTAGTTGACGTTTTTGCAACTTCAAATTGCAATTTTTTTGTTGGTTTTAAAGCTAGAATCATCATTTTGATACCAAAATGAAGCTTATGTAAAAACAAAACTGCCCGTGTTATGTATGAAGCGCAAAAAGAAAAAGGAAAAAAACAAAAAAACACCTTGGATTTTGAAAAAAAGAAGAAAATCCACCAGAAGTATTTTTTTTTTTTTAATCGTATTGTGATTTACTGGGATTTAGAGCAGTAGGAAGTCGGAAGATAATGCAAATTGTTGTAATTAATGAAGCTAGTCATGTTCACTCAGAAAGAACTAGAAGTTAAAAGTTGTCACTAGTCAATTATAAAAAGTACAACAAACAAAAGTACATTAAGTCAGCTATTGATTATCAAACAAAGTTAGAAATTGTACGAGAAATTAATCAGATCAGCTAGACATGGCAACTGCATCACTTCCTCCCAGAGCCCACTGGGAACTTATGCCATTACTCCTCGCCAGCATGCCCACCCTACCTCGCGTGGAGCATATGTTTGAGCGAGATATGTTTTTCCCGAGACTTTTTACTCTATTTCCAGTGTTGATTTGGGGTAAACGACTTGCTCGGATAAAAGAGGAAGAGTCAAAATAGTAGTATATGATCGTAACTCCAAACCCACGTGGTTGGCGCTCACCCCAATATTGCACGCGGCGCCTCATATATATATATATATATATATATATATATATATATATATATATATATATATATATATATATATATATATATATATATATATATATATATATATATATATATATATATATATATATATATATATATATATATATATAAAACAAAAAAGCTTAATGTCCTGAGCTTTTACCTCCTCCTCCATTTATTTAAATTTATATCATTAGTAAGCTTTGGTGCTGTCTTTTGAAGAACACAAATATTTTGCCCAAGTATTCAAATATAAATGAGAATATGTTTATGATAAAAATAATTTGAATATGAATACAAACAAATACTGTATTTGATTATGAATACTGTATCCCTGTTTAAAACAAAATGAAGATTTTTATTTTAGCATGTTCCGATTCTTTCCGGCTCTTTTTCTTTTACTGCACATGAATAAGACAACACTCACTTCTTCACCAACAAGTGAGTTGACCAACTTAATATAAGTCTTCTGTGCCTCCTCTGGAGTCATGCTTCCAAGGGCATTCCACGCATCCCACTTGGCACGGCCCACAAAGTCAATCATACCAGGGCGCTTTGTTGTAACTGGACCTGCCGTTGCCTGCTTGAACAGGGCGTAAATCTTCAGCTTCGTTTCATTTCCTGTGGATTGTTTATGATTGAAGCTATATATGTACATTAGTACTCTTTGATGATATTTTTCATAAATAGATTATTGAAACATCCTCAAGAAAAGTACATATTATGAATAAACTATAATGGCAAGGTACTGTAACTGAGTGGGGATGATGCACTGAACATAATAATTTCCACTTCTCTCATATATTTAGTAGAATTACAATGCACACTTACCCTAACATTATTTCCAGGAAAAAAATAAATTCTTTCTTACAGCATGAATCTTTAAGGAGACATACCAGGATCCTCTTTGAGAGCCCCAAGACGGGTCTTTGCCTCCTCAAACTGTGGTGAGACACCACTCATCCATCGCACCTGAGAGACCCCAAAGGATGCTGGTCGGTGGTAGCTTGACACGATGCCTTGCCTGCACAGGAAAAGATTATATCAAAATTATGTGTGGGGGATTCCAAGTGTGGGGAAACAAATTTAAATAAGGGGACACACTGAACCACACGATGACTTGAAATAACTAACTCGAAGGCATGAATCTACCTTATCGGCTCCCCAGATCCAACATAAAGCTAAGCCTAAGATCTGGCCAGAACTAATGGTACAGTAAACTCTCAGTACAATGGACCCGCTTACAATGGATTTTGGATATAACGCACAAGGTCAGAGGGCCAGAAATCCACGGGGACAAACCAAGAATATTTTTTTAACCAACCACGCCCAGTAACTGCAATGGTGTCTGCTAACCATTTCAGTAGTCTTTTTAGGCCAACAGATAAACATTTCTTACCTAGATGGGGAGAACCCCATCTAGAATCAAGTGATGCCTCCAACCAAGACAGCAAGTAGATTGTCCTTTAGATGTTCTGACGGTTGGCTAATGTGGCATCACCAAGACCACACAAACCACTGCCATATACTCTTGAGCAAGTGGCAGGACAATGCAGTCAGGTTGGCAATCCTGAGTGAAGACCACAGCACAGGACACAATTTTACAATTCAAAGTGATACTCAACAACCCAAAGTCAATCAAAATCATACAAAAGTTGACCAAGAGAAGTGTCGAGATGCCGTTTAAAAGCATTAACAGACTTCATTACGACAACTGATTCGGGTAAATCATTCCAAATGCTAATGACCCGCATTGAGAAGAAACGAGCTCGAGCATCAGTGTTGTAACGAGGAACAAAAAGCTTGAAGGAGTGGCCTCTCGTGTCTGTTGTGATTTCTAACAAAGAGGTGACCTAGATTCGGACAAAACCCTTTCAGAATGTTGAACACCATAATAAGATCAGCTCTGATCAACCTTCCTTTAATGGAGTAAAGACTCAATCTAGCGAGACATTCAATATATGGCAGATCATGAAAACCAGCAATTTTCTTAGTCCACCTCCTCTGAACATTTTCTAAAAGCCTAATGTCTCCTGTATATCCAGTGAACAAAATCACAGAGGCAAAGTCCAAGATAGGGCAAATATGAGAGACGAAAACTGCCCTCATGAAATCAGGAGATCTGCAAAGGGTACCCTTTAAAATACTGTAACCAATGCCTTCAGCCTTGCCAGTGATTTCTCTCACATGCAAGTGAAACTTTAGGGAGGAATCCTCTTCACTTGCGCAGACAAGCACACAGAGTTACACTTATGTACAAGATCACAAACACTCACATTGACAGTGACGCACAAACATACCTACACAACACTAAGTCAACGTACTCGTAACACACACATCCATAAATACCAAACATATCACACTAACACTGACGCATACAAGCACTCATACTTTCCATGCACCACACGTGACTGGAACAGCCTCCCTCATCAGATTTTAGACTGCGGTACAATATTTAATGAAGAGATTTTCTATTCTCTTTTTCTATTACTCTCTGCGTGTATCGAGACACACGAGAAATTATCTAATCACAACACAGAAAACAAATACACACTTACTCATTGTAGCACCTTCCTTATTTTATCATATCTTAGAAATGACACATGATAAGATAAGGAAGGTGCAGCAGAAGCTTAAGAGAAACAAGTTGCCTGGACCAGATGGGATGCACCCAAGAGTTATAAAAGAATTGACGGAGGACTTATTGGAGCCCCTAAGGATTCTCGGTTAAGATTTGTTTTAGGATCGTGCCAGTATCTCATTACCTACCTTATGAAACATCAGTATCTCTTCATATATCTTTTCTACAAACCTTCAACAGTCATGGAAACGCTTTGAAAATCCAATTCAAGGACTTTTTTTTTACTCTTGAAAATATGGGATAATGTTTACGAAAGCGCGTCGCCTCCTCTGCTGGCCGCGGTGACACTGCAGCGGGTGTTGCGAGAAATACCTCCTCGCTGAAATAAGTCACATATACATGAGGGGGGGGTCCAGGGGGGGGCGTAGCCCCCCCTGGTTAGAAGGGGAGGTCGAGGGGGGCGCAGCCCCCCCATTAGTAGGTCGTAAAGTTCGGTTGGAGTAGTTTAAATATGCTCCCCGACCCTAAGCCCTCTGCGAGCTATTTTGCGGCTGCGGCGGCTGCAGTGTCGCCGCGGCCAGCAGAGGAGGCGACGCGCTTTCGTAAACATTATCCCCTATTTTCAAGAGTAAAAAAAAAGTCCTTGAATTGGATTTTCAAAGCGTTTCCATGACTGTTGGGTAAATGTCCAGAGAGTTGCCCATCTCACTGCGGTACTTCTCACCCTAACCATGGGTTAGATCTCATAATTCTATGCATTTTGAACCCCATATATATATGCCTCGCAAATTGATAGAATCGCTGCTAGCGATTTTTGAAAAGTTAGTGATTTTTTGCGGCCGCCTCGGGGCGTCACGGGGGAGGGGGGACTGGATACTTTGTTCCCCTGCCTCCAAAATACGATATTACGCCTCCATATTGTACTTAAGGGACGAGATACATGTCCCTTAACCATAATACGAAGGCGGAAACACTTAAAAGTAAACAAAAAGTGGCAAAGGTAGTGAAAAAGCATATTACATATACGCGCGATGTGTTTTGATGGCAGCCATATTGGGAAATGAGCAGTGTTGCCAACGATCCGGTTATCGATGGTACGGTAGGTTAGCGATGGCAGGGTAAAATAAAGCATACAGTGTCTCATTTGGCGACAGTTGACTCGAGACCGCGAGTGCGGTCGGTACCCGGTGGTCAGCGCAATGCAAACGTGTGCAGTACGCGGCTGCAAATCAAATGCTACAAATGGGAAAGAAAATACATTTTGAGGCAGATGAACTGTAGGCTACATATTTGCTACTACATCCCTTTATATTGTCATCACTGAACTTAATTAATGGACCTGACCATTCTCCCTACTTTTATAGTTCCACGGATGGCAGATGGTCAGATATGGATGAATGGATTTTATTATACTCTTTAACTAATTTGGGATAAAGGATATTGTGAGCGATGGTACGCTTAGTTAGCCATTTGCCCACGCATGTGAGACAGGTCCACCACGCGTGGTTATTATTATTTTTTTTTTTAGGACACGCACCTTTCTCTAATACTATACCCGGCCCAAACCTTCACAAAAGCCTTCGGGTAAAGGTGCGTGTTCTAAAAAAAAAAAAACACGCGTGGTGGACCTGGTCTCACATACGTGGGCTAACGGCTAACTAAGCGTACCATCTCTAACCGGATCGTTGGCAACGCTGCTCACATCGCAATGGCGTCACCATGTAAACACACCCCGCGTATGTATAATATGCCTTTTCACTACCTTTACCACTTTTTCATTACTTTTAAGTTTTTCCGCCTTCATATTATGGTTAAGGGACATGTATTTCGTCCATTTAAGTACAATATGGAGGCGTAATATCGTATTTTGGAGGCGCGGAGTGATTTTCCATAATTACCAAAACACTAACTTTTCAAAAATCGCTAGCAGCGATTCTATCAATTTGCAAGGCATATATATGGGGTTCAAAATGCATAGAATTATGAGATCTAACCCATGGTTAGGGTGAGAAGTACCGTGGTGAGATGGGCAACTCTCTGGACATTTACCGACTGTTGAAGGTTTGTAGAAAAGATATATGAAGAGATACTGATGTTTCATAAAGTAGATTATGAGATACTGGCACGGACCTAATACGAATCTTTACCGGATTCTCTTAAGCAGTTCATTACAGGAGGGTGTGGTGCCAGAAGACTGGAAAATTGTCCACGTCACAGCCATCTTCAAGAAAGGAACCAAGTGTGACCCAGGAAATTGCAGACCGATCAGCCTGACAAGTGTGTTCTGCAAGTTAATGGAGTCACTGCTAAGGGAGGAAATTATTTGCCATATGAAGGAGAACAAATGGTAATACTTTATAAGAAGTCCGCCTCCCCCTTCGCCACTCCAGCCCCCCCTACCCCCCAAGACAAGCCTGGGGAACTGTGGGGAACCGGAGTTTGGGGGGGGGAGCCAAAATCACTGAAAAATGGGCTTCCAAAATTTCCATAGAAAAATCACTATATGAAGGAAAATTCCCTAGTCTCGAAAGTAAGGAAAGTACTAACTTTATAACCTAACAGCCACCCTCGCCCCCTGCTAACCAAGGGGAGCTGCGCCCCCCTTGTGGAAAAATTTGTTTGGTTAGGGAGCTTACAATGGCTGTGTTGGACTGTCGAACTGCTGGCCCCCTGACCTTCTTCACCATCACTGCTGCGCCCTGGATGTTGAACTAAGAATATCAGTACCACTATTACTTCACCACATGCATTGCCTTAGTGTTGGCAGCGGCACTGACCTGTAGGCGGCAAATACTCTGGAGAAGCATCTGATGTTTGCCATGTTTGTTTCCTTGGGTAATCAGCTGGCCGGTGTTTCTGAGGTAGAGAGCAAGCGGCCCGGCGGTGTTACGAGAAATATATCCTCGCAGAAATAAGTCGCTCTTCTGTCCACCACGCATGCGCAACTGGAAATCCACATTAGGAAAACATATTAATTTACCTGTAATTAAGTGATAGGAGTAATTGTTAGGCCTAGGAATAGAGATTTTAGGATACGGTAAATCTCTCCCTTCCCTCCCCATCCTCTTCCATTCTCTTCCCTCCCAGCATTGGCCATTTTCAACTGCCTTATTTTTGCATTTTCCCTGGTTTCCCGTTCTCATTCTAGTTATGTTCACTTATGATCTTTGTGATGTTTGATATCTTCCTCCAGGTTTGATATTGCCGGCAAGAAAACAACACATCCAAACAACAGATCGAACAAGCAAGAACTGCTGTCGAGTGAAAGTCATGGGAGTGATTCTTTCTTAAACCTCCCCTATTCGTTTGTTTTAAAACCATCTCTTGGTTAAAAGTGTTGCTCTGATGTTTGTGCCATGTGTTGGAGCCGAAACAGGACAAATGAACGATAAGAGTGAAATATAGAAAAAGTATGCAAGTTGAACCTCCCTCTGCGAGCTATTTTGCGGCTGCGAGCTAGAGGCGCTTTATCAGGAATGCCATATTATCGTACTCCCCACATTATACTTTTACATAACTATTACGAAAAAACATCTATAGTTAAAGATTTGGTCAATTTACGGTTTCACCCAACCAACGATTTTCTCACGTGGTTCATGTTTTTCTGGTGATAAATGTAGTGAATTGCATGATTTTGTACCTCATTTCCGTCGCAAATGTCTACTTTTCGAGTTATGCCTCTTTTCAAGTTATGCCTATCCCCTGCCCTCAACGATCTTGGGGGACCTGTGGGAACACGGGGTTTTTGGGTGGGGGAGCATGAAATCGAGTAATACGCATTTCAAAGGAGGTCGAGAAATCAACAGAATCACATTAGAACACAAGTGAAAAGGCATATACAGGTTGGAGTCAGGCCTTCATATCGGCACAACCTGTAAAAATAAAAACAAAACAAGCAGTATCCATTACAAATCATCCTATTCCCTATTTCTTACACACCACATCTTTTCCAAAAAACTCTTCATGGCTTCTATAATTCTCTCATTTGCTTCAGCACTCAGTCCCAGCAGCAGCAGCAGCATCCATTCCCTCCGTTCTTGCAATCCTCCCATTCACATCCCAGCCCATCTCACTCAGTGCCACCCTCATCATCTCCGTCCTTTCTCTCCGGTACCTCCCCCACACACGTACCAGTATCACATGCGCGAGTTTCATCCACACCCCTGTCACACATCTGACACACTTTGCTGTGGGACTCAGACCACCTGTAATT
Source organism: Eriocheir sinensis (assembly GCF_024679095.1). Taxonomy (NCBI): domain Eukaryota; kingdom Metazoa; phylum Arthropoda; class Malacostraca; order Decapoda; family Varunidae; genus Eriocheir; species Eriocheir sinensis. The sequence goes on from NC_066511.1 coordinate 22,191,414, forward strand.
TCTTGCATTCACATTCATACACTGCGCTCGAGCTTGGAGATCACCACCCAGGCTTCCATCATACCAGCTGACACACTGCAGGGCTTCCTTTTCGATCAGTGTACCATTCCAAAGCACTCTTTCCCTCCATCGCATGTTTCCACCTCCTCAGACCGTCACCTTTCACTGCACTGTCTATCTCTCTCTTCCACTTTCTCACATCCCATTCTAGACCCTCACTGTTCCTGTCAGTCACCTTCCATTCAAGGAAACGCCTCCCTTCCTCTCTGCTCACCCACCTGACTCGCATACCACTGTCACCAACCTTTCTCATGCAGTTCTTAATCCATTTGCTCTCATGCACATTCCACAAGTAAACCTTCCGTGCCAGTCTTGCGTCACCCATTCGTTCCAGTCTAACTTTGTATCTAAGGGTAGCCTTCTTAATCTTTCTCCCTAAAGGTACTCCACCCCATATCACCCCTCAATGCTTCCACCGCTGCATACCTTGGTGCATTCAAAGCTAACCTACTGATCCTATTTTGCCCTACTTCCAATTTATCCATTTCTGACTCACTTAGGTCTTACTCATATAATAATTAGTCACTCATGATAAATATAAATTACAATTTACAATAGTTTAATTATATTATGTACACAAATCAAAATCCCACCCCAATTTTCGCGGCACACTAACGAGATAATGGCGGCACACACTTTGAGAATCACTGCCCTAAATGAAAAAGGCTATAACTCGCTTTGGTTGCTCTGCTGACGCCTGTAAGTGGCGCTGTTAACGCGCTTTGGTGGCGCTGATATGCTTGTTTGAAGCTCTGCTGATCTTTCTTGAAAAAAAAAAAATTAAATAAAATAAATAAATAAATAAATAAATAAATAAATAAGTAAAAATAAATAAATCTCACACACACACATGGAGTTGACTGCATGGGTAAAGCACCCCTTCCTTAAGTCACTATATACCAACCTTTTTGACTTTCACGCCCAGACTGGCGTAGTATAGCGCTACAGTCGTACCACGCACGCGTTGCTACAATAGTGGCGTGGCTGTAGCTACATGTGAAAGCTACTTGAATGCCACATATCGTGATGAGTAGCGCTACTTTTTTATGGTCCCCACCGGCAGCGAAGACAACCACTCAAACTCTCTGCAGCGCAACTTTTTATGGTTGTGGCTGCGTGTGAAAGCCTCCATTCATCTAAAGCATACTAAAGGCTAGATTTAGCTGCAGTATGGCCAGGGGACCCCCCCCAGCATGACACGCCCAATCAGACTTCATATCAAGAGGATTTTTAAAGACTCTGCATTCGTAATTTCACATAATCTTAAATAAATAAGGAGGGAAAACAACTGCACTGAACTAAGCAAAATACACACACACACACACACACACCTGTGATGGCCTTGAGCCACGTGGATCCTTTTGGCACCCACTACGGGCTTAAGGGCCAATGGAACGGAGATGAGCCCTGAGGCCATTCCCAGCTATAGTGTGTGCCTCCAACTTTGTATCTACCTGTACCTAATCATATCTTTTTGGATGTGGAAAATTAGGTTGTATATGGAAATTTTGACATTAATTCCAAAACCTAGTGGTAAAGGATAGAGGACTGAGAAGCCAAGGAAAGTGGAGAATCGGAATATATCACGCAGAGAGAGAGAGAGGGGGGAGGCAGAGAAAATGGGAAAATAAAAGTAAAAAGTTATGAAAAAGAATGCGACATTTAAAGAAAACCTATTTATGCATTAGTTAGCAGCATTACTTTACGTCCTCACATGATAAGTGTAATGCATATAAGTACAAATGTTCCTTAACAGTGTCAACAATTTCATATAATAAACTCCTCACCTATAACTCAATCTTGTCACAAGCAATCAGAGAAAATTTAGTCGTGAAAATTTCTGCGACACAATATTTTCAAATATTTAAATTTCATGTTTAGTGAAAATCAATCTTTTGGAAACTTTAGGTTAATCAAGGTCTTTGTTGTCAGTTACATTTTTTTCTGTTCTATAAGTGTCACAGCTATTATTTATTGCCTTATGTACATAAAAACACTCAGCATAATCCTGAGGGAAGTTGTCTGTAATATACATTAATTTAGTTAGAAAAAAAAAAAAATATCAAGTATATCAAGTCATTTAAAGCACAGCACTTCTAGTGATTCAATACTTTCACCATTTTACTCACAGGAAAACTTGAAAGTTCCCTTGATGCGTAAATAATCTGCATTTATGTCTCCTGAAGCTTTAAAGTTGCAAGGATAGGTTAACAATCACAACTTTCATTTAACCTGAAACTGGACAAAATTTAGAAAACTAAACAATCGGATATGCCCTAGTTATCACACTATGTTTTCTAAATACATCACCAAGTAATGTTTGTGCTAATGCCTTTAGATAACATTCTAACAGTGTCAAGAAATATTACTTAAATGCAGTAATCGGGAGAGCCAAGGATGTTTTTCTCCACATTATGTTATGCATGCACCATATCACAATTTATGAAATGAATAGTTGTTATGACTAGCAAATCAAATGGATAAATTACATGTAAAATATTGTGAGGGAAAAGCTAGTATACAAGCATCTCAGAAAAAAATAATCCAATGCAAAGTATTTGAATATGATAACAGTTGGTCCCAGCAACAGCAGCAACATTAAATACTTTACTGCTCAGCTTCTGTTCAGTGAAATATTTTTATTTATTTAATATCATGATGAGAGTTGGGGATGAATTGCATGGCACAGTGTTTTCAAGACAGCCTGAAACAGCCCATTCACTCACTTGTCTTATTCATATGACTTCATACAAATACATGCTTTAAATAATTAAGAGGAGCAAGTCAAAGTGAAGCATGTTTAAGTACAAGAACTACAATAATAAATGCATGAGGACCCCACTGCTTATAACATTCTTAAAATGCCACCCATTTAGAAGGATCATTTCTCAGCAAAACAGAACACTAAATATACATTAGGTATATACAATTTAACAGAAACTGCAGTA
>NC_066511.1:22196921-22234421 GCF_024679095.1 Eriocheir sinensis
TTCCTACGTCCTCTCAGCCCCTGCGTTCTCGCAGTTAGGAAGAGATCATCCCTATCCACCTCATCAAACTTATTTACCAAATTATACAGTGATCAGATCTCCTCTCGTCATCAGATTATCTGTTATCAGCTTCAATAGTTTTCTTTCACCACTCTCCGTTACAAAATCTTCCCATTTCACTTCTTTGCAATTGAAGTCTCCTGTTATTATTACCTTTTTATTATTTTTTATTTCATCTGTCAGTGCCTGTATTGTATCTTCCAGCATAGCGTTATATCTTACTTCTTTCCAACTTTTGGTTTTAGGGGGGACATAGGCTGTTATTATGTTATTCTTCTCTCCACCTTTTACCAGTACCTGCACAGCCATCACCTCCGCACTGTCATTTCCATTCTTACTTCAGTCACCTTCAAGTTTTGTTTCGTCATTATCATCACTCCTCCTCCCTTTCCTTCTTTCCTATCTTTTTTCCAAATGTTGTACTTGCTCTTTCCCTCAAGCACAAGTTCCAGTTCTTTTACATGCTTTGTTGCAACTATACATATAATATCTGGATCACTTTCCCTTAAATAATCAGTTAGTTCAATTTTCTTTGATATAAGACCATCTATGTTTATGTATGCAATTTTTAAACCTTTCTTCCCTTTTCCCTTTTTTTCCCCTCTTTCTATCAACACCCTTACTCCCTCCCTTCGCCTCCTATCCACCCACCACTTTTTCAGTTTTTCGTTATTGTGTGTGTGTAAAAGTGGCTGACCTAATACTTCATGAAAAGGAATTTCACATGACTCATACCTTGTCTTTTTTTGCATTTTCAGGAGGAATCTGAATGAGCATCAGGTTATCATTGTTGGGTGACACATGAAGACCTTGAATTTCTTTCAGAGAAAATCTATGTTTCTGCTTTAGCTTGTTTTCCTTGGCTTCCAGCAGGTAAAGTGCTCCTGTTGTGATAACCAGCAGTCGTTCCCGGGGTTTGTAGCCATGGCGGTCATACTTTGTGCATGGGACACTGTACTGTAGAACAATGAAAATATAATGTACAAGATTCATTCAAAATAATTTCTAGCTTACCCAGCCCTTTCACTGTAGTAGAAAGCCAGTTGAGTACACTTTCATATTTATATAACAAAAAATAATAATAATAATAAATAAATAAATAAAATAAATAAATAGAATGAAAATAAATAAAAATAAATTGAAGCATATGGTGCAAAAGAACTCTCACACCAGCACACTGCAGCAGTATGCCAGACAGTAACAATTTCATTTTAGTCAACTTTTTTCAGACAAAATCTTAAGTGTGAATAAAAGTAAAAGAATTTTGGATGACAACATACCTTTGTTTTTTCTCCTGAGGCCTTGATTATTCCTTCAAATGCAGTCTTCATTAAGGATTCAGAAGCTGGATCAAGCCGTGATGTAACAAACCACTTTGGCAAGACAGCTGGGTAGCTCACTTTCTTCCCTGCATTATATTCAAAGGTTAAGACTTAACCATCGATTAACTCTGATAACTATTCAAATTGTTTGAGCTGTGTTAAAGCCAGTGTACTGCATATTGACAGACATGGTTATTCATTTGTATCAAAGTATCAATTTTATGTAGTGATATAAAAATGTTATCATAAAAAAGTATCATGCATATAACATTCTTCATTTCCTTTAAAGTAAAATTAAATTCCTAATTATGAGATCAGAAAGGAGTTATGAATATTTCTTTGGGCAATTCTCAGACAAAGTGAATACATCATGGAATGAAAATTTGTAGGTTTAACCCACACAAACCATTATCTGTTGCTTTATCCTACCATTACAATATACTCAGAGTAAGCAATGATATTAAAAGGAAAAACACAAAATTCTTTTCTGCATAATAGGGAGGTCTAATGGGAGGCACTTCCTATCCTTAACCACAACATATCAGTGTCACAAACCATGAGAAATTGATCTAGTCTGGAAGGGAGGATTAACAAATCTCTAACACTGGGGATTGAACCCACAACCAGTCAAATGGGAAGTCAGTAGTTTACCATTCGGTTAAAGAGGTGCCCAACTAGCTAGGTGTGTTTGTAGGGGCTTTCGGTAGTGCACAGGTCACTTCATGGTTCATCTTTACCATATAGAGAACATTATTCAAGCAGAGGTGACAATGACTGATATTCATCAACTATGAGTAGTTTTACATGTATTAATATCTACAATTTTTTTTAAAATTTAAGTAATAACCATTTGTCATCATGACATTAAAAAATTTCACAAATAGGAATTTAAAACAAAAACAGAGGCCACCCTGGTCCAGCTTCTGGTAAGGCAGTTCATCTCTGCCTTGTCCTTGCTTGTGGCACTTGAGTGCATTATAATGAAAGGATAAGTCAAGAGTTAACCATATATGGGTTTATCTACAAATTTTCATTCTGTGATATATTTAGCTGTCTTAAGTTTGTACAAAGACATATTCATAATAACTGTCTGACTAAATAATTAGACACACTTTACTTCTGATGAAGTAAAACAATATTTATAAAACATTTTCATGAAAACACCCATTTATCAGTCCTCTACATAAAGTTTATTATTTGAATTATTTGAAACTTTGTAGGATCATTGCTGGCAGGATGTGATAATTTGGCCTTAATACAATGGCACTTGTTTAATGCATCATCTCCCTTGCAAAGAGGAAAAGTTTCATATAAAAATGTCAAAGCAAAGGATCCATGACCTAGTTAAAACAGTTCTTCAGCAGACACCCACCATTGAAGAGTTGCTCAGCCAGAACTTTTTCCTCAAACAAGATACGCCTCTCAGGTGGCATTGCCTTGACATATCTGCGGGCCAGGAATGTGCGGTGCATCTCCTACAGCAGAAAAAAAAGTACAGACCTCACGGTAATTACTGGACAAATTTTCCTTATCATTAAAATATCGCACTTATAATTCTTTATAATCAGATTCACTCACCCCTACCCTCAACTCAGCTAATGCACAGTGTCTCACCTTCAAAATCTTTGAGGCCTCAGTGCATGAGCTTGGTGGCTGAGGCCACTTGCGATCCAGAACACTGCGAGGCAGGGACTTTGACAATCTTATCAAGTATTCACACTTGACCAGCTGCTGGAATCTTGCATTGGTGGGATTCACAGGCTCATTGCGAGTGATGAAGCCTTTCACAAACCTAAAGAGATGGCAGACTTGTTTCAATGTTGCACCACCATTTATATTTATATTTTCAAAGATCATGGAATATGTAAAATCTGAAAACATTATCTCATTGTTTACTCTGAAATATGTTCTCTCCACACATCAAAATGCCAGCCACAAATTGTTCTTTTAAATAAACTATACCAGTTATTAGTCAGACTGAAGAAATATGATATATGCCTCTCAAGTTTGCTCTCAAGCCCCTTTCTTCTGCTACCTTTTCTACTGTATCAGACAATACAGACAGTAATCCTTCCGTGCATTTTTTCTACAACACGTAACAGGCTGACAGCCTGATAATTTTCACATTTATGATATCTATGGGAACTTTTCACTAACTCATGCCTTTGACACAGTATGTTCAAGTATTCTATGATAATTTTTTCATCCTGATTTATTCAGTTGTGTTGTAATCATACAAGTATTCTGGAAAAGTGAGAGGAAGCAGCTAAGCTTATATCTTACAGTGTTTAACAACTTTGAAAGTGGTGGCAGATCCAATTTAAGTCTAGAAACACCCTGGTTTGATATGAAACTTCCCATTATATATATTTTTTTTTCAGTTAAATTTAAGTAATGAAATTAATATCAGGCTTTGTTTATGATATAACAGCACTGATTAAATAAATTCAAACCAAAATGAAATGTTGTATAGATACATATGTAGTTTACTTATTAGCTTACCCTCTGATGACTGTTGCTGCCCATTTTCTTCGAAGAAGTACCTTTCGAGCAGCAACACGCCTCCAGTGCTTGGCCAAGACTGTGACTGCTGCCCGCATCCTCTTGTACCTCCTCTGGTACACAAATGCTTTCCACTTGGCTTGAATCTTTGTGGCCAGCTCACCTTTTCGAACCTGAAGAGCATCTTCTGTTTTGAAGAGTGTCCTGGGTAACCGAATGAACAGCTTACTCCTGAAAAATAATTTATTGTTGACAACAATTATTTTACATACTTATATTCATCAAGTATCATCAACATAATGCCAAGCAGTGTTGCCAGTAAGAAGTCCAATTTCTGGACTTTATAATGTTGCCTTGTCCATATCATAATTTATCAGGCTCTTTGAGAAATTTCCTTCACTCTATCATAACAGCTATCATTTTTTGCTCAGCTGAATTTTCTACACATTTCTATTACCATTCCACAATCTCTTAAACTATTGCACCCTAAATTTAATGCACTATAAGAAAAAAGCTGGCACACAGTATCCTTATGAATCCATAAGTTCTTTTGACAAATGTTCTGAAAAAAACAACACCACAAACAACATGACAAAGTTAGTCCCCAACCTCAACCCCCCATTTATAAAGTACCTCGATCCATTTTAGCTGTTAGAAAAGTAATAAAACAAGTATTTTTAATCATCACAGCTCAGGGATCTCATAATTTATGAAAATATTATTATGATAACTATCTGTGAAGTGAAGAAATGTAACTACCTTCCCATGCGGTAATCATCAGGATGGAAATTCAGGTGCTTCACAATGTTCAGCACTCCATCCTTGGCTTGGCCCTTATAGCTTGGCCAAGTTGCTGGGCAAAGTGACTTGTACCGTTCAAGGAATATCTCGTAGGCCCGGCGGTAAGCAAACCCGGCGCGTCTCACTCGCAGGTTTTCCATCAACCCAAGGTACTTAACTTGATGGCTTACTCTCTCCTCATTGAAGTAATCTTTAAAATAGACATATATATTACAAGATCATTAATGTCTCATAGGTACCTGCAACAAAATTAATAAACAAGTTCTGAAAACTTTGTCACTAATAAGTAAAACTGAATTGCCAATCAATGAGAAAAGCTTTTGTAATTCTAGCAGGGGTGAAGGAGAGTAAGTCCTTACATGAGCGTTTATCATCATTGGGTTTAATACACCGAATGTATGAAGGTTCTTTGGTCATGAGAATGTTCATCAGCTCAGCTAAACTGTTCTTGAACTGTGTGGCTGCAGTGTCTGGTCTCTTTTTCCGTCCCAATTCATCCTGAAATTAACATTATTCAGTTAGTAGGAGGACCAAAGAATTCCTATGGTGTGGCTGAGCCATCAAATGACCTTCAACATTTTAGTTTTGTACAGTTCAGTGTCACATGATTATAATTCATCAGTAAAAATGTGTGTTACAGTAGTTTTTACCTTAGGAAACACTGCAGTGACTATCATATTTGAAGTGTGTGTCATGGCCTCTTTTAGGTCCCTGAAGAGTAGATCATTGTTTTTGTCCAGGAAGCCTTGTACCCGATACGCCACATCCCCAGCGTAATGGCGTAATCGAAATTCATCTTTATTTATTGTTTTCTTCACCTAGAGAGACAACCCTTATTACTTAATTTAAAGTTGAAGTGTGTATTTATATAGTTGGGGAGTGTGGAAGTGATGCTGGAAAGAGGCTGTGTGAAGGCTTAGAGGAGAAAGTAATAGTGAAGGCTGTGCAGGAAAAGTGTGATGTGGGAAGACTAAGGGTACAGTGATAATTGAAATAAGAATACAGGATTTAAGCTAAGTTCACACTATCCTGTCTCCAAATCTGCTTTCGCTTTACTTTTTATTGAATTCGTTTGTGTGTTTGATTATTATTATTTTTTTAATATATTGGAGGAAATGCCCCTTACTGTGTCCAACTACTTTATTTCAAAATGTAGATAGGCAAGTCATACTGGCCCTGTATGAACCACAGAACAGAGAACTTCTTAACAATAAAACATTATTAATATCTCTTCATGATTCTATTGCTACTTGTTAACAAACATGAGTGACATGAAGATAATTCTGAGCCACTTGCAACATGTGATAAATGGTCAGGTGTTAGATGGACATGAATCTAGCATTCTGCTTCTTCTCAAACTTAAAGATATGCCTCTTCCCTGCCGACTGTTTCCTTTTCCATCACATATTATTAAGAACCAATTATAACAAACAAATCTAAACCCTTACACACCTTTGCATTGTTAGATGTGTCATAACTGAAGTAATGTTTGTGCTTTGCCAGATGAGTGTTCATTTTGGTCAGGAAGGTGGCATCAGTTGCATCTCCAGGACGAAGACACTCCTCATCCAGTAGAGAAATTATGCCTGATAATAGGTAAACATAAAATAATACATATACATATATATATATATATATATATATATATATATATATATATATGTATATATATATATATATATATATATATATATATATATATATATATATATATATATAATAAAAAGGATAAAGACAAATGAAATACCAGTGTAAAATGCCTACCTAAATGCAAACAATTGCTGTCTCAAAATTACCAATGATAATTGGATTTTTTTTCATCCATGCTTATTTCCTAATCCATAATCCTCATACCCTATGCTCTCTGGGACGTCCCTCTGGGGAGGCAGCAGTCTTTGATTCTCCTTTCTCCCTGTTCATATACTCCCTTTTAGCAATATCAATGTTTTCCTCTATACTATCTCTTATGTGTTCTTCAATTATATCAAATTATCAATCAATGTGACAGATCTGCCACCCGCAAGAAGCCCTTCTGTTAGATTGTGATGTTTCCTCTTAATGGACTTGCTATTTTATTCCCCAAAATATTAGGTTACCATGTTAACCCCTTCAACATGAGGATGCGTATGCTGCATCCTTGCGTGCCCCGTACCATATCTGAGGACGCGCATACTGCGTCCTGGCTCGCTTTAGCCAATATACGAGTTATTTTATCCTTATATTTATGCTTACATCTCAAAATTATCAATTAATTAATGTTTCTTTATGTGCACCATTTAATTCTGCATGTTTTCATATATAATACATGATGATTATGTTGAGTTTATGGCTGAAAACTTGTTATATTCAATAGCGACATTTCAAATTTGGCGCGCGTGGCAATCCTGGATACAGCGCAGGGCGCTGTTTTGGCCCGGCTGTAGTGAGTTTCTTTATGTGCACCATTTAATTCTGCATGTTTTCATATTTAATACATGATGATTATGTTGAGTTTATGGCTGAAAACTTGTTATATTCAATAGCGACTTTTGAAATTTGGCGCGCGTGGCAGTCTTGGATATGGCGCGGGCCGCTGTTTTGGCCTGCCCGTAGTAAAGGGGTTAAGGAAAAGTATGCACACTTATATGACCTAGAAATTCACAGATTTGGAGGGGTGGAAAGCAGAAATTCATTAATTTTATGTTGTATTCTTTTTTCTTTATATACCAGTTTCTTACCTTTGTGTTTCTCTTCTACCAGGTCACAAATAATCTTGTTATCAAAGTAGTCCACTTTCTCCCACTTGATCCCTTCCCGCTGGTACTCATCCTGCTCGCTCCTCAGCGTCAGCTCAATGAAAATTTGTTGCAGCTTTTCATTGCAGTAGTTGATACAGAACTGCTCAAATCTAAACACCATTGGATATCAATTAGTATTTAAAATCCTCTTTGACTTTTGTGTAACTTTCTTAAAAAGTGAGACTTGTTACACTATTCCTTACTGCAGATTGATATGAACTCATATATCAATTATCCAATTACATGAATTTTATATCCCCTAACAACAATTTTGAATGTACAGAGCAGTGCTGTATATCATTTGTATGAGAGAAATTTTCACATAACTCTGGCAATGAAAGTATGATTCACAATATGATAGAAAATAACACAACCTACTTACCCATTTTTATCAAATATTTCAAATCCATATATATCCAGAATTCCTAAGAGTGTTTTCCTTCCAGACTCTGTGCTAGACAGGGAGTGGTTGAGCCTTGTAACCAGCCAGTTGAATACTCGCTCATACACTGACTTAGCCAAAGCATCACGAGCATACACTGCCTGAGAGATATTACATGAAGTGAAACACACTGAATGCAAACTTTATGACTATCTACACCAAGGATGTCATGCCATGGAAAACTGTTTGACCAATATGTTCATTACACTTGCATTGCAAAACTGCTTTACCTTTGCAAACCAGTGCCTCTTACCTGTTCAGGGTTGAGGGGAGAAGTGACAACATCTCCACGTGCCTCAATGGTGCGGTGGGTGAGGGCCAGCAGCAGCTCACTGCTCTCACAACCCAACAACTGCAAGGTTAAGGGTTGATTCAAATAATAATTTAACTATTCCTAAATTTTGATTATGATACTACTTCAAATCAACCATTTGAAGCACGCATGTGAAAAAGATTTTTGTATGGAAAATATCTATATATTACAAAATATCTATCTATCTGATTGGACAGTAATAAATGAGGAAAACATTCAAAATTACATGCAAGTACCTTGCTGCAGTATACAACATGTTGGTCATCCACCACCTTTGCCAGACCATCATCACTGGCCTTGAAGGAGACGTTACCAAGATGCAGGATGGCCCCAACCACTCCCCATATAGCATCCTGTTCTTCCTCAGTGAAGTTGAGGGTGTTCAAGGCTTGTTGCACAGTCTTGAAATCTCCAGAATCATTGACAGAATCCACATTACAACTTTTCCCCTGGAAATAGAAATAAAACTTGCAGTTGATGTTCTATGACCTTTGGTACTATTCTTGTGCCACTTTTTTCCATATTTTATAATGATCACTCTCTTCAAACACATCACCCATACCAATGCTGGATATTGTGGTCTTAATGTGTTCTCATGCACATAGTTATATACTACTATTAGCCTGAAATTTCTGGTTTCGTCTGCCATGGTAGTTGTGCTAATAAAGATCAAACATAATCAGAGCAAGTATTTTCTTTGGCAATATGGTGAAATTTAGCTACAAGCTCAAGTTATTTTGAACAGCCAGTAATTATAATTATGTACATGAAGCTACAGACAATCACCTGTTTGAGGTAAAAGTAACTCTCTGGATTTTTCTCCAGGTGCAACTTTTCAAGGAGCTCTGACGGTCCACCAGCAAGGAGTTGATAGAAGACATGGAAGTTCCTCTCACCGATTTCCTGATGCACTACACGAGACTTCTCAAGGAGGTAGTTCAAGATGTGGCCACTTACTGGATCTCCCTGAGGTGTATGTTAGTTTAAATCATCTATTTAGCTGTGATTATTGTTTTCACTATGATTTTAGTTATAGGTTCAAATATTTAATCAACAGTTTTGCTTAAAGTTTTAGTAAAGCATTCAATTATGAATGATACTTCTGCAACAAGTTGCCTTATATTCCATTTTTAGCTTTTAATTGTACATTATACATTGCCTAGATTTCAATGAATTTGGAAGAACTCGAATCCTATAATCAATAATAAGGGAAAATATCAAAAGAAGCACAGTGTTTCACTTTATAAAATTAAATAGTGCTAACCTCTTCTTGTATTTTATCTTCTTATTAATTATAAGATTCAAGTTCTTTGGTATTCAAAGAAATCTAAGTCATGAAGAGATAACATTACTGCGACATATCTAATATCTGAAAAATAAATACATATTTGGGTTACCCAAGGAATCCACGTTAGTCCCTGTTTTTTGTTGTTGTTTTAGTGTAAAGGAGGCAGTTCAAAGGAACAACAGATTAAGAGAAAAAAAAATCAAAGTTCTGCTTCAAGTATGCTCAAGTATGTCATCTCAATAATTGTGTGAAATATTGTTTTCCAGAATCTATCTACTTTCCTTATTCCTCCATAACCACTTTACTGTTGCCCAACATAGAAGTTCCCTCCACCCTTTCTCTACAACCTCCTTACTTTTGCCCTCCATAGGTTCCCCATTCTTTACCTACAAATACTATACTTTTGCCTATACTGTATATTCACTGACCTTAAAATTGAACTCAATATCCATGTATTTTCCAAATCTAGATGAGTTATCATTTCTGTTGGTTTTGGCATTTCCGAATGCCTCCAAAATTGGGTTGCTCTGTAAAAGTCGGTCTCTGATGCGGTCAACCTCCCTCCTGTGAAGTGACGTGGCTGCCAAGAACCTCAGCACTTGCTTACTGGCCTCTGTCTTCCCAGCACCTGATTCACCTATAGGAAGAAACAGATAATTGTTTAAACTGTAACTTGCAGGTAAGTGGGGAAAACGTTTTCTGCAAAACTATTGAAAGGAAAGAAATTTTCACACATTTAAATCTTCACCTTTTGTCAGACATTTTTTTACTCTGTAAAGAATGGTGACTCATTATAATACATACTTTCAATCAATCAAATTTTCTACTTAGTAATATGACAATATTCATAAATCCCATTTTTAAATACTGAAAATGAGAACATGAAACTCATAACTTTAAAACAATTGTTGTTGTTTATCATACTTACCAGATATCAAAATGCAGTGATCAGTAACTTCTGAAATCATTGATTTGTGGGCATTTTCAGCTATGGCAAACCTGCAAGAAGTTGATTTTTTAGTAATCATTCTGAACAGTGTCAACATAATTATTAATATTGTATGTAGCTATGTATATAGGCTGTGTGTGTGTGTGTGTGTGTGTGCATTTAATATATATATATATATATATATATATATATATATATATATATATATATATATATATATATATATATATATATATATATATACCCTTTCGAGTTTCGCGCTATCCGAGTTTCGCGATCCTCGAGTTTCGCGGTTAGTCCTAAATTGTTACCATCCCGACTTTCGCGCACTATCACCCCGAGTTTCCCGATACTTTGACATGTACGGGTCACGTCTACTTACCATCGGCGTCACGCACGCTACCTTAAAATGTAGTATCACACTGGACGTTTCCCTCCAAACATTGTGGCTATGGCAAGAGAGAGAGAGAGAGAGAGAGAGAGAGAGAGAGAGAGAGAGAGAGACTTATTAACACGTTAACCGCGCTTGAACTTCCCGCCGCCTCCTCCCTGTCGCGTTTGGTTCAACTCGGCGCAGCCTCAATACAACGCGAGCCCCCGACTCGTGAGGTGTGTAGCTCTACTCTGGTTATGAGCCCCTCTCGTGAAAGGTGAGATAGAGAGGATGAAAACAAGGAGAAAGGAGAAGGGTGTGGGGAGGGAGGGTCAGAAAGGAGACTCAGGTCAGGGCTTTGGTCAGGACACGACCTGACTCGGGTCAGATCATGTCCATACCTGTCACACACAAAGGTGAAATGAGATTCAGATCAGGGCTTTGGTCAAAACAGGTGGCTAGCAGACGTTATTGTAGTTACCGGGCTCGGTTGGTTAAAAAAATATTTTCGGTCGGTCCCCGTGGATTTCTGACCGTCTGACCTTGTCCGTTATATCGAGGGTTTAATATATATATATATATATATATATATATATATATATATATATATATATATATATATATATATATATATATACACACACACACACACACAATCAGGGTATATGACAAAAACTAGGTGCATAGTACTAATATTCAACAGATAATGAAGATAATATTAGTAGTTTGGCAATATTGCTACTAATAAAAAAGTAGGTTTCATGTACAATATGAGCTGTTTCGACGGTGTGTGTGTGTGTGTGTGTGTGTAATTCACCTCTTGGTCTGCTGCGGGTCTCTCTTGAGACAGCCAGCCGTTCCCCTACGGAAGAGCACAGAGCTCGAAGTACCGATCCTATCACCACAACCATTTCCTTTTGATATAGTCTACATCCTCTATTCCCACTACTACCTCGGCTATCTGTAATTACTCTCATGTCCTGTGGGAAAGCAAGGGGGGATAAATATCATCGCTTGTTGGAGTGGCCTGCCATTCGCACATCACGGAGCTCCCTCCCGTCCCTCCGGGGTCACGGCGCGGCACAGAGCATCCCTTGTCTGACGAGCTCCTAAAGAGACTCCCAGCCACTCCCACGAACACTTCATTCTTGTTGGCTGATAAGGTCCGCAGTGGTTATAGTCCCTCTCCATCGCTGTTATGTCTCCCGTGTCTTGTGTGTGGGGAAGTGAACAATGCTGTGTCTCTGGGTGTATGTGGTGGTGGGTGTGACAAACTGAGACAAAAAAGTATCCGTAGGCGTCGCAGTAGTAGTAGTAGTAGTAGTAATAATAATAATAATAATAATAATAATAATAATAATAATAATAATAGTAATGAAAACAAAATATGTGGGATTGATTGATTGATTGATAGTATATTGTTGCAGGTAAACAACAAGGGAGAAGGGAGGAACATGCCATCCCAACCCCCAGGCAGGGCATAGTGTGATTATACAACTAGTAATATCATTCCTCTGCCTTCCAAAACCTTGAGAAATAAAACTTCAAATTTCAACCTCTCTCCGGAAAAAACCCCACGCAGAAAGGATGTGGGTTCCTAGGCTGTTTAATTTACAGCACCCCCAACATATACACAAAGGGCGGTCTTTAAACAGTGAGTCTAGAGCTTTACCCGCAGCAAGGAATCTTCAAGGCCCCATTGTTATCAAGGGGAAGGACCTCACAACGCTCTCATCAAAATTAGCAGAGATTACAGAGGAATGTGGGACGGCGGAGAGGCTTGGTATAGCGTGCGAGGAAATATGGGATTGTAACGTGGAGGGAGAGGATAATGGATAATGCGTGTTGGTAGGATTGATGATGAGCAGAGATACTAAGTGTGTGTGTGTGTGTGTGTGTGTGTGTGTGTGTGTGTGTGGAGAGGTTATGACGTGGCCAGGATATGAGAAATGAGAGAGCGGCGCAGCAAAGTCAATTCGTTTACAAGTTCTCCCTCCCAAAGCAATAAAGTTGCCATTGTTCTTTACTACTGGCTTGGCGTTCTTATTCGCGTCAGTCACAGATAAGACAGCCACACATCCAATCAGGCCTATAATCTGTTATCAGTGATGTGAGGAAGCAAAGATGATAAGAGATAAAGTATACAGACAGAATGATAGGCGCCAAGAAAACTAATTAATCTATGCCTTTTCAACACAACGGCGAAATATTGAGGTTTACATTCATTTAATTATTTTAATTAAAAAAAAAAAAAAAATATATATATATATATATATATATATATATATATATATATATATATATATATATATATATATATATATATATAAAATCAACAACCCTGTCATTAATACAAGCAAAACGCATGCCAGTATTTTCTGATTGGAGATAATTGCAATGGTCGTAAAAGCATAATTAATATGTTCCTTTTATTTTATTATTATATCTGCGTTATGATGAGCATTGGTGATCATGTAAAGAACAAGGACTTTTCTATGATTGTTTAAGTACAAGGCTATTCAGTTTAGGTCAGGGGTCAGCCAGGGACAGCGTGGAAAGGTGTTTAGGGAATTGGCTCCCCGGACGATTTAGGGAGGCGGAGGGGGCATGCGGCGGCAAACTCTGCCGTACGACAAACATTGCAGCACGACTACCGTGTGAAGGCTCCCATTGAACCTCATCGAGTGAACTGATTTATATGTACCGTACGCCGAAACCGCAGAGCATAAATCCGCTTGTGCAAAGTAAGCTTCATTTCTCTCCGGATAAATGGGAAGAGTAGCAAGATTGTTATTGTCCTTAATGCATCCACTTTCATTTTAAGCACGATCACATCCCCATTCCATGCCTCTCGGGTGTTGAGAACATGTAGGTACATCCATCTACCACGTTTTAACTTATCTGCATGTGCGAGATATCGAGCATATCTTAACCATAATTTCCACCTCTTCCAAGAATTCTTGTCAAGAATGTGGTCAAGACTCAAGAGTTTGGACATCATGTTCATATACACAGAGGGACAAGCAAGGAGAGTGACAGGGTATACAGTGAGGCTGACAGGCGCTGGTAAACAGAGGCTGTGCAGGGTGGCGGCAGAGGCACTAACAGGAAGACGAGCGCTACTCACACGTGCGGCGGCACCTCGTAGAAGTTGACGTTGCGGTACTTTTCGAGGTGGTTTTCGGTGTAGATGCCCAGGTCCTTGTAGGGGTTGACGGACACCACCACCTGCCCGATGTATGTCTGCGGACACAAACACACGGTAAGCTACACACACACACACACACACACACACACACACACGCGCGCGCGCACACACACACACACACACACACATCAGATAAGGTGGGTACTCACGTAGATGAGGTTCTCATTGTAACGCTTCCTCAGGTTCTCGATGAAAGCTTTTTCGCTGAGGTAGTCCTCCAGCAGGATGGCGTCAGGGACGCCAGTCCTTTCCCTCTCCCTCTCCTCCAACACACTCTCCATCCTCGATAACTGCGCCTTCCTGTGGAGAGAAATAGGAAGAATGAGCTTGTACCACTATAACAAATACAGAAAATGTGCACTTTTCAAAGCTTTATCAATTATGTGTTTGAAAGCTTTAAGAAAGAATTACATTACGGGAGAGAATGTTCTTAAAAAAAAAAAAATGTATGTAGGTATCCACATGCAACCCAAGGAGCGTGTGCGAAGCAATAGGTCACTGGGACGTCTCGGGAGTAGTGAATAACAGATTCATTGTAACCTCATTGGGAAATGTTAATGTCTCGTCAACTCACGCGCCCAAGCGTTTAATGTGTGTGTGTGTGTGTGTGTGTGTGTGTGTGTGTGTGTGTGTGTGTGTGTGTGTAATAATAATAATAATAATAATAATAATAATAATATACGGCTTATTTAAGCATAGGCAGCTCGAGAGCTGAAAATATACATATTACATAGCGGGATCATTCTAAAAATACAACCTTAAAATTAACTTGGTGTTGAGGATTTTCACAATTGTGTGTGTCATTCATGCCGTCATTCCTCGCAGTGCAGCGGCGGGCTTGCTTACAGGCGGGGATGATGCCGGCACAGCGTCGCCGTGTAACGCCAGAATTTTCCTCTTTACTACACTCCCACACGACCACTGCGTGTAACGAAACACACGAGAAATTAATCCAGACAAGGAAAGGTTTTGCCGGCGCCGGGGATCGAACTCGCGACCAGCGAGACGGGAGAGCCACTCCTTAACCAGTCGGCCAAAGAGGTACCCCCCTCGCAAAGGGAGTTATGGGAGGCTTGCCCATCAGGCTTTAGTCGCCGCACTACAGCCGGCCTTGCCTCAAGTCGCCTCGATAATGAGGAACCGGAGCAGCGCTGCCTCTTGCACACACCACGCTCCCACACCTGTCCTCGCCGCCAGCCACACGCCTCACCACACCATGACGTCACCTTTGCCCAATCCCTCCTTCAGAAATCTATAACAAGGCTCTTCCGAGTGCGGGTCGCCACTTGGGTCACCACCTTTACACAAGGAGATGATTAAATACCAGAGACACTAACTTCTTACTGATGTCAACGGGCTACAAGCTGGGTCGTGAGGAAGATGGTAAATATGAGTTTGAAGAATATTTATCTAGAACTTGTTCCTGAAACGCATTCTACCGAAACAACGAGGATGTGTGGAGTGAAGGTAAAGGTAGGTAAAGATGGGGACACACGCTATAGCTGCGCGTGGAGTGCCTGGGATCTGTGATATGAATACCTGAGACTTCCCAGCGGTGGATATGAAGACGGAACTCAATCGGTGACCTCGGATGTACCGGTATACATGGAATGAGGAAGAAGACTATATAAATAAAAGAATACTTGAAATTCTTCCCCGTGCCTCTTGACTACAGGCGAAGAGAGGGGAGGAGGGGGGCGGATGAAGACGAAACTCTATCAGTAACATCGAAAACTAAACACACCTGACACCTAGCACATATGTACTAACTTGCTTCCATATTCAAGCCTCACCAGCCCCAGAAGCAGCACCAGCACCGCCGCCGTCACCACACCGCTGTAGCAACGAGCCAGTCAGCCCGACAAAGACCGGAAAGAAACGACCAAGATCTTGCCCTGACCACCACTCCAAACCCTTCAAGGATCAGCCTGGGACTTCTTACAACCCTGCCATTCCTCACCTCTCTCCTCTTTACTTCTTAACGCCTTTCTCTTCTCTTTTCTCATTACCACTTCGCTCCACTTCTAATTAATGTCTTTCCCTTCTCTCTCTCTCTCTCTCTCTCTCTCTCTCTCTCTCTCTCTCTCTCTCTCTCTCCCTATTACCACTTCTCTCCACTATCCTTTAACACGTTTTTCTTTTCATCTCTATCCATTACCACCTCTATTCTACTCTCCATCCTTTAATGCATATCTCTTTTCTCTTTTCTTTATCACCTCTTTTCTCCACCCCTTCACACCTTTCCATTCTCCTCTCTCCCTATTACCACCTCTCCTCTCCTCTCTACCCCTTTACTGATCGTCTTCTCTTCCCTCCTGTCCTCATGAATACCGTCTCTCCTACTCGAACTCCTCCTCCTTCTCCTTCTCCCTGGCAACACGCCCGTCCCGAGTGGATGGAGAGGCCCGGTGATGCTACGGCTTGAGAGTCTTATAGGACGCCGAAAGGACACACAGAGCCATGGTACGAAAGTAGGAGTGGAGAGAGAGAGAGAGAGAGAGAGAGAGAGAGAGAGAGAGAGAGAGAGAGAGAGAGAGAGAGAGAGAGAGAGAGAGAGAGAGAGTTTATGGCTCCCTCTCATATAAATCTTTTCCTACATAATGCTTATTGCACACATACACACACACACACACACACACACACACACGTGGACACTCCCTTCCTCAGTGAGTCACCACCAACAAAGCTTCAGAGCGGATCAAGAGAGCTCTAGCTGCTGCACCGGTCAGGCGGGTTGACTCCTCTTACACAGCGGTCAGACAACGAAAAAAACAACAAACAAAACAAAAAAAAAACAACCCACCGGGGGGAACTGGATAAGAGGGAGAGGCAGGGAAGTGGGAGGGGCAGGGAGCACAAACGATGGGAGAGACAGGATTTATGTGAGTGTGTGTGTGTGTGTGAGACTGTGAGTGAAGGGAAGGAGGGGGGTAGGCAGAGGTTGAGAGGATCTGAATGCATGGGTGTGAGAGCGGAAGAGGGTATAAGAGAGAGGTGTGGGTGTGGGGGGGGGAGAGAGAGAGAGAGAGAGAGAGAGAGAGAGAGAGAGAGAGAGAGAGAGAGAGAGAGAGATTAGGTGAGAAAGTAGCAGTGGGTAATATGTGAAAGGGAAGGAGAGAGAGGAAGGGCAGGAAGAGGTTGAGAGAGGATGAATGCAAGGGTGTGAGCTAATGGAAGGGGGTATCGAGAGGGAAGTGGGGAGGACGGAAGGTGCAGAAGTAACATTGGATAAGGTGTGAAGGGGAGGAGAGGGCGAGGTGGATGAGACGAATACCAGATGTGAGAAGTATGAAGTATGTAGAGGGATGACTGGGGAAAATATAACACGACAGGAGAGAGTGGAAATATATCAGGGAAGAATATGTAAAAGTAAATCCACTGAGGAAGGAGAAGGAACGCATACAACAGAAGAAATGTGAAGGAAAGCATAAGAAGTGAACTGGGGAAGATGAAGAAGAGGAAGAAAAGAAGAAAGGAAAAGTTACAACGGATGACGTAGGCGGGGATCTGTTCATGTGTGTGTGTGTGTGTGTGTAGGGAGGAACGGACGAAGGGGAGAGTGAGCCTGCGTGAAAATAAAGTGACAACAAAAACAGTGTAAAGGGGAGGAGAGACGGGAGCAGAAGCATCAAGGAAGGTACTACGACTGAGAAGGGAGAAGAGGAGGAGGAGGAGGAGGACGACGGGGAATAGAAAGGATGAATATGGGAAAGGCGGGCATCTGTGTGGACGAATAGATGCTTGGTGGGGCAAGGAGGGAAGTAAGGGAGGGAAGGTAAAATAGAACGAGATGGCTATAAACAGGGGTATGTATAAAGAGGTAAGGAGGGGAGAAGGAAGAGATGGAGAGGGTCTGTGCTATATAGTGAGTAGCGAGGAAGAGAGGGATGGAGAGAACAAGGATAAGAGAAGAGAGTGGCGGCAAGAAGAGAAGAGAGTGGTAGCAAAGAGAAGAAAAGAGTGGCAGCAATAAGAGAAGAGAATGGCAGCAAGAAGAAGAGTGGCAGCAAGGAGAAGAGAGCAAAGGGGGTTAGTAATGATGTAATAATGTGAAAGTTCTTTAAGAAAAAAAAAAAAATCTGAGGTGGGTACAAAAAAGAACGATAAGAGCAAGGGTAAGGGTAACAACAATAATAATAATGATAGTAATAATAATAATAAGAAGAAGAAGAAGAATGGTGATAAGAAAAGTAAGTAAAAACAGGTACACTACACGTTAATTAAACCAAAACCTCAGAATGTTACGTAACTAGGCAAACGAGATAACTCACTCCATTACAAAACAGTCCGCTCCCCTCTCTCTCTCTCTCTCTCTCTCTCTCTCTCTCTCTCTCTCTCTCTCTCACATACACGCACACACACACACACACGAGCTCCAGTTTCAGGGATCTGTTAATAGACATGAGACAGGGCAGTAGGCACCCCAGCTCCAGCATCAGCCTCTCGTGCGCACATCACAGCAACACACTAATAAACACACTGATGAATGACGCTCCTGCACGTCTTTCATGTTTCAAATCACGCCTCGCGAAGACAAGAAGAATAAAAAAAAGAATTATGTTCCCGTGATTATGAATGAAAGCAACAAAGGAATCTGTTTCTTCTTACTTAGTTATTTGGTTAAGTTACAATCGTTCGAATGGAAAAAGATAAATACCACAGCAATTGGTTTCTGGCATAGCATTTACTGGCAAATCTAATGACGTATAACAGGACATTCTACTTAAGAGTATTGCTATAAAAAGGTAATATTAGTAAGCATGAACAAAGGTAAAGCAAAGACACCAAAACAAGAAACAAGGAGCAGAAAGGAACAAGGAACAATTAAGGAGAAGAAACAAAGGTTAAACAAAGACACCAAAACAAGGAACAAGGAGCAGAGAGGAACAAGGAACAATTAAGGAGAAGAAACAAAGGTTAAACAAAGACACCAAAACAAGGAACAAGGAGCAGAAAGGAACAAGGATAAGAAACAAAGGTTAAACAAAAACACCAAAACAAGGAACAAGGAGCAGAAAGGAACAATTAAGGAGAAGAAACAAAGGTTAAACAGACACCAAAACAAGGAACAAGGAGCAGAAAGGAACAAGGATAAGAAACAAAGGTTAAACAAAAACACCAAAACAAGAAGCATAAGTCGGAGAATGTTGTTATCTCTAAATGATAAGAACTCCGGTGAGACAGAACAGGACAGTGAGGAGGAGGATTAAAGAGGACTGGTGGGAGTGGGGTCGTACAGGGAAGTGACGCAACACAAAGAATTCTTGGACCTTTATCTGGGAACATTGCACAGCCACAGGTCAGGCGGTCATGCAGGCACCGGGCATCACACACACACACACACACACACACACACACACACACACACACACACACACACACACACACACACACACACA
Organism: Eriocheir sinensis; assembly: GCF_024679095.1. NCBI lineage: Eukaryota > Metazoa > Arthropoda > Malacostraca > Decapoda > Varunidae > Eriocheir > Eriocheir sinensis. The sequence goes on from NC_066511.1 coordinate 22,216,356, forward strand.
CACACACACACACACACACACACACACTTTCTTCTCTTCTCCGTTTCTCTTTCTTCTCCTTTCCTCCTCTTTACCTCTCCCTTTTCTTTCCCATCTCCCTTTTGTTTTCATCTTCCCTCCTCTATCTGTTGCTTTCCTTTCCCTTTTTGGCTCCTATAATAATGCTTTCATTGGAAATTTACTTATATTTTCGTGCATCACACACACACACACACACACACACACACCTCATGTCTCAACCCCGTCTCGAGTAAACATGCAGGGTGAAGGGACTGTCAAGGGAGGGTCTGCAAACCACCTTCGTCTGTATACCAACCAGTCATCCGTCCAGCCACTCTCTCTCACGCCTCACCGCAGCCACCTTTAATCGGCTCTTCACCTTAACAACTTGATCCGCCATAAGGTCATCGCCACGCCTTGTCTGTCGCCAGTCATGAACACGTACACAACTCGATCTCATGCACTTCAACCTCTTCTGGATGTGAGGGTCTTTGTTATCTTTCATCTGACGGGAATTCCGGGTTTGACGAGGTGCTGAGCGGGGGTTTAGGACAGTGATAAGAGAAATTCGAGGGACTGAGGATGTGATAAGAACGAGTTATTTACCCCAGACAGCACCCGGTAAGAAGCAGGTCAGTAGGGAGGCTTTCATGGCAACGTATGAAAGAAGTCACTCCGGTTTACTGGGACCTGTTTTAAACGACCCCTGAGGCTGACAGGTGGGAACGGTGTCCTGGTGTAACCCGACCCAAGTTGTTAGGGCAGCGCACCGTGAGGGGAGCACAGCAACGAACATACTGGGCGCGTCTCTATGATCTCCAGAGCGAGGACAGTAAGGGTCGTATTTTAAAACATTTCGTCTCCCAAGTTCACATATTTGGCAAGGCTTTCCTATGACTTGAGGGCATTTCCAGGAGTAGTTTTATGACCCTGGTGGTAGTTTGACCCTTCCTCAGGAGCATGAGCTTAAAGAAACACTCATTAGAACCCAATTGATCCCTTCTTTGACCTTTAGAAATAGTTGATGTTAGAAGCGAAAGTGTCTTATGATACCGGCGTATAATTTAGGACTTGATGAGGAAGGGATACCAATCCACCGTCAAAAGATGCGGGATATGATCAACAACAGCCTTTTCTGTACACGGGGCAAGTTATCATCATCAATATTTACAGTGTCAGGCAGGATAATAAAGTAACAACGTATTAATTCGAGAGGAAAATATACAAATTCACCGTCAATACACGCGGGGATATGACCATTGAGAGGCGTTTATGTATAATACCACGCACGTTAGTATTAATTTTTACAGTGTCAGTCAGGATGAAAAAACTAACAATCAATTCATTCGTGCGAAGATAAAAAGTTACAATTAAAAGATGCGAGGGATTTGAACAGCGACAATCGTTTATGTACACAGCGCGAGTTAGCAGCACCAATCGTTATGCAGTGCCAGTCAGGAAAGCAAACCACAGCAATCCATTCATTCGTGAGGTAGAGATACAAATTCACCGTGAAAAGATCTTGGGATTTGATCAATGATAAACGTCCACACAGCGCGAGTAGGGGCTATTACACGGGGCAAATTTTCCGTGGACCTTCAGTCAAACCACGATTTCCGCTAGCGTGGTTTTCATTTGTTTCTTGTTATTGCTGCTGCTGATGATGGTGAGTAATACCGTCGTCATTCGGTGAAATCTACCATAGCTTTGGAAGATCGTGGACATGTCAGAAAACCACGGAAATATGAGAACCACGCCAGCGGAAAGCGTGGTTTGACTGAAGATCCACGGAAAATTTACCCAGTGTAAGAACCCCTTTGGCAGCATCAATCTTTTCAACGCCACTCAGGATAACAAACGTTCAGTCCATCCATGCATTTACAGTTCTCTGAGGCGCTTGATCATCAACAAACGTTTGTGTACACAGCTCAAGTTTAGCATCAATATTTACCATGTCAGTCACGATATACCAAACTTTCAATCTATTAATTTGCAGTTTTTTGAGGTGCTTGTTTTCTCTCCCAATATACATGTTTCATCCAGTGGCCATAAACCTACAAACGCGGCCCTCGTGTCCCATTGGCGGCATCAACATGGTATTCACGGTATCACGACGCCCCGCCAAACACACCCTCGTTGTTGGGGCATTCACAAACGGATATGGCTGTGGTGCGTCGTAGTGTGTTGCCAGTGACAGGGGCTGTTGTCAAAGCATCCGAAGACAATGCACACACACACACACACACACACACACACACACACACACACACACACACACACACACACCAAGGTTACGATGGAGGCCGCCGCTTTTTTTTTTTTTTAATTTTTTTATCTACGAGTACATTTAACTGAAGATAACAGAAACGAGTGTACTATATCTACGTATCTTCAGCTATATGGAGCTTTCCCGGCTTCTTCATCCTCACTTTTCTATGAGTCCAACGTTAGGTTTACGTTTTAGACTGAACCTTTCAAGAACTCAGATTGGACCCCCCCCCCGACTGTCTAACGTCAAGAGGGGCGGAGGCCAACGACAAGGACACAATGAGACACCTTGGGGTACGCCTACGAGTCGCGTCTCCCACACGCAACGAGAGATCTTGCGCCAGGAAGAAAAGGGTAAAGTTTTTGTTGATGCGGATGAAGGTCTGAGGCGAGGAGAAAAGCAAGCAACCAAGGCCTCCCTCATTCACACACACACACACACACACACACACACACACACACACACGCACACACACAATCATCAGCGGAAGAAGAAAAATTACGAGGGAAAATACCACGGACAACCCTCGGTGAGCTACGTCGCTTCACACGGGAATGTAAATAAAGTGATGAATTCAAAAATAAGAGTAAAGTGAAAATAAGAAGTGTATATTTGTTATTACTGCAACCTAAGAGACTACTGAGCTGATTGTGTGTGTGTGTGTGTGTGTGTTGAGAGAGAGAGAGAGAGAGAGAGAGAGAGAGAGAGAGAGAGAGAGAGAGAGAGAGAGAGATTGTAATTATCCAACAATTATCTTACGTTATCAGTCACTTTTCCAGCAGCTCAAGTGGCGACATCTGTGGCGGGAACCAAGGCCACGATGGAGAAGGGTGAAAGGCCCGGCCGCTATCGACGAGAGGAAGGAGAGAGAGAGAGGAGAGGAAGGAGAGAGGGAAGAGAGAAGGAAGAGGGACAACAGACCACATTCTTAACTATCGGCACATAAGTTCTTTCACTCGTTTGAAAAGACTCTCGTATAGAAGTTGCAGAGATTTTCATGGACTCTTTTGTGATCCTAGTGATAGTTTGACACGCCTTCTGCATCTTGAACGGGGAAAATCATCCATGAACACCCGGTTAATCTTCTCTGAGGCCTTGGGAAATAATGATAAGAGCCCGAAACGTTTACAGGAATATGGAACTACGTGTTATAGGAGAGGAACAAAAGAAAGGGGAAACGGATACTGGCTCGAGTAGAGGATATGTTGGGAGCTTGACGAGAGGATATAGGAGAGAAAGGAGCTAAACTAGAGGACGTAGGAAAGGAACAAGAGTAGAGGATGTAGGAAGGGAAGGAGCTAATATAGACTTGACAATGTAGGATAGGAAGGAGCTATAGTAGAGGATATAGAAAATGAAGAAGCTGAACTAGAGGTTATGGGAAAGGAAGGAGCTATATAAGAGGACGTATATGATGCAGCAAAGACTATAGGATGTATGTAGGAAAGGAATGAGCTAGACTAGACTCACCGTAGAGGATGCAGCGAAGGAAGGTACCTACTAAAAATAAGTCAACCGGATGCTAGGCTAGTGCGAAAATGTCGGATAAGAATCTGACTTTGTGAATACGATACGGATTCTTAACCCAGTAGCAGCGACGGGCCAAATTTGTGGCTTTACCGTGTAGCAGCGACGGGCCAAATTTGTGGCTTTACCGTGTAGCAGCGACGGGTCAAATTTGTGGCTTTACCGTGTAGCAGCGACGGGTCAAATTTGTGGCTTTACCGTGTAGCAGCGACGGGCCAAATTTGTGGCTTTACCGTGTAGCAGCGACGGGTCAAATTTGTGGCTTTACCGTGTAGCAGCGACGGGTCAAATTTGTGGCTTTACCGTGTAGCAGCGTCGTTACAAAATTGTGTCTTTACCGTGTAGCAGCGACGGGTCAAATTTGTGGCTTTACCGTGTATCAGCGACTGGACAAATTTGTGGCTTTACCGTGTAGCAGCGACGGGTCAAATTTGTGGCTTTACCGTGTAGCAGCGACGGGTCAAATTTGTGGCTTTACCGTGTAGCAGCGACGGGTCAAATTTGTGGCTTTACCGTGTAGCAGCGACGGGCCAAATATGTGCCATGATATAACCCCCCAAAAATAGATGATACATAATCTGATCACAAATGCTTTGATATATATTATGAAATGGTTTGTGTGAGGGATGATTTTTTTCTCATTTTTCTCGCTTAGAGGGACCGTTAAGAAACATGATCCCCGCTGCTACTGGGTTAACCCCTTGACCGCGGATTTCCCACAAGAAGACATCACCAAGCTACAGGAATGGAACAAAAAGTGGCTGCTACAATTCAATGAGGAAAAATGTAAAGTCCTGCACCTTGGGAGAGCATATCCAGCATACCACTACCACATGGGAAACACTCCACTATCCACCACAGAAGCAGAGAAAGACCTGGGAGTATATGTTACCAGGCTATCAATGAAAGCCGAATGGGTACCAATCGCAGCGGACGGATTAAGTCGACATTTTGAGACGCTTCCGCTGCTCACATCAACTACTTCTAAAGGTCGAAAAAAAAAGGAGGCTAATCGGGTTCTCATGAGTGTTTTCCTTCACCTTCATGAAACATAATCTTTGTCAAACTACCACCAGGGTCACTAAACTACCCATGGAAATGCCCATAACGCCTACGAAAGCCTTATCAGATGTACTTGTATGGCCGCCGAAGTGGTTAAGACTATGGCACTTACACTGATAAGATGCCCTGATATGATATGGCAGTGCTGTAGGACCATGTAAAGTTAAGTGGCTGCAAAGTGGGGGCGGGAAGTGTGTATGTGTGTGTGTGGGGGGGGGGGGGTGATGGACTGATAGGCTCTTCAGAATGACTAGTTCCACAGTCCAAAACAGCAAGTATGAAGGCTCCTAGTGTGTGTGTGTGTGGGGGGGATGGACTGATAGGCTCTTCAGAATGACTAGCTCCCAGTCCAACACAGCAAGTTTGAAGGCTCCTATATACCATACACAAAATATTACCAAAATTCCTTGTTGTGTAGTGTTTGGCGTTGATAGAGAAGCGAAGACAATTGAGGACACCCTGCAGGATATATATGCTATCTTTTTAGTATCCGGTGCTGAGCAGAAAAAAAAAAACCCTGACAATTATGGAGAACGCAGTTTGGATAAGGGGATTTAAATAGAACACTGTATGGCAAGGGGGAACTGGTCTGAATCCGCATGCCTGTGAGTACGGAGTTAAACAGTGGGGGTAGGTGAAAAAAAAGAAAAAAAGAAAAGAAAAAAAAAAGATAGAGAAGATATTACAGAAGAGAGGACAGGCTTTTTTTTTGTTTATGCTCTATTTCACCTTTGAGCTTCCCCCTTTACTGTAAAAACAACAAACTACAGCCCATATTATCACCCATTTCAAGGCCCACACGCCCACATTTGGTAAGGCTTTCGTAGAGGTTGTTGTGGGTATTTCCATGGGTAGTTTTATGAGCCTAGCCTGGTAGCTGCGGGGATCATGTTTCTAAAAGGCCCTTCCCTCTAAGCGAGAAAAATGAGAAGAAATCATCACTCACGCAAACCATTTCATAATACATATCAACGCATTTGTGATCAGTTTATGCATCATCTATTTTAGGGGGTTGATATCATGGCAAAAATGTGGCCCGTCGCTGGTACACGGTAAAGCCACAAATTTGGCCCGTCGCTGCTGCCGGGCTAGTGACACTTGGACAGGGATTTTGCACCATGAACGTGAAAAACACTCACAGGAACCCGACTTATCTCTTTCGTGGCCTTCGGAAATACTTGCTGGGAGAGCCGAGGGTGCCGGGGAATACACGCCTACGTCTCCTCATATGGGAAAGTCCTTCACCCAGACAACATGATTTCAAACAGTGGCGTCGAGGGCGGCTGTTAGTATCATCAAGCCACGACCTTCACTGTGCCTTTTGTTCCTCCCAGAGCCTCGTCGTGCTGCTCTTCTTCCTACCTTCACTCCCTCGTTGCTTTCAGGGTCACTAACTCCGCTCCCTCGAACACGCTCCCTTTGACTCCTTGTATAAGACTGACACTATTTCCATTACTTTTTATCATTTTTCTTTATCACTTTTTTTTGTTCTTTACATCCGCTGCTCTCTCAACCCTCGTATTGTTGTTGCTTCTTATCTGCACTCACGATTTTGTAGGATGACTATATCAGTAAATTCTTTAATCATAAGATGTTAATATACGTAAACATCGTTCCCACCTCTGATCTAGCCCATTCCTTTCTTACATACACCCTCTAGTCTTGCTTCTTTATTATCTACATTCTCTGGTATAGCTGCTTCCTTGCCTACATTTGTCAAGTCTGTAGCTCCTTTCTCTCCCACATCCTCAAGTCTAGTTCCTTTCCTACGTCCTCTAGTTTAGCTCCTTCTTCTCCTACACAAGGCTTGCTGCTTATTCTGTTCTCCAAATCTTCTCCGTCTTCTATTCCCACAGACCCTTGTTTAGCTGCTCTTATGTCTATCTTAACCTGTAGTTCTAATAATCTTCATCTAGTTCCTTTCCTACGTCCTCTAGTTTAGCTCCTTCCTCTCCTACACAAGGCTTGCTGCTTATTCTATTCTCTAAATCTTCTCCGTCTTCTATTCCCACAGACCCTTGTTTAGCTGCACTTATGTCTATCTTAACCTGTAGTTCTATAAATCTTCATCAGTAAGTGCTTCGTTCCCTCCTCTAGACCAGCCAAACATGCACGCGTCATGCTCATTCTCTGTTCTCGCAAACTTTCACTTTTATCATCAATATTATATCACATACCCGACATTTTCAGGAGTATTGAAATGACTGTCTCTAATGTTTCTTTTTGTCAAAGTTTCAACATGTTCGTCAGTATCTCCCACCTTTATCAGTCCACAGCAGGAGACAAAGACCCATTCCAACGTTGAGAAAAGCACGTTAACAGTATTTTAATTATACATTTTCCCATTTTTTAATGTGTCAGTATACGACACAAGCACCTCTGACAAGCAAATACCAAGCTCCTTTTTTCTTTTATTTCTTTCCCCCCTTTTCTTTTGCGATGTTTTCCCATGACATTTCACATGATGCCTCTAGGGTACTTGTTGAGACATTATTTGACCGTTTTTGCATGAGCCAACACACTTGACAGCTTCCTTCTCGTCTCCTTTGTATATATTCATTTCCCTCTGCCCCCATGACTTAAACGCCGACAAGAGGGGAGTGCCAAGACACCTCTCCATTCGATTTTGACCCTCTTTCAACTACTCCATCAACTATTTGGAGTAGCAGAACCAACGAGCTTTTTTGTTCCCTCTCTTTTTCTTCCCTTGCCCTGCCTCCTTTGCCGAAAAAAATACCCCTACTGTTTAACCCAGTAGCAGCGATGGGCCAAATTTGTGGTTTTACCGTGTAGTAGCGCCGGGCCAAATTTGTGCCATGATATAAACCCCCCAAAATAGATGATACATAATCTGATCACAAATGCTTTGATATATATTATGAAATGGTTTGTGTGAGTGATGATTTTTTCTCATTTTTCTCGCTTAGAGGGACCATTAAGAAACATGATCCCTGCTGCTACTGGGTTAAATTTTTTGTGTGGCGAAAAACAACTACAACAAAATAAATGAAAGAATGTTTTGACAACGGAGTATACATGTCTCGAGTTTTTTCTCCAGGTGCCCTCGATCCCAGAGCACTCCACCACTAATCTACGGCACGATAACGCCGATAAGCTCCGTGTAGCAGCCTCTCCTTATCACGATAACATTTACATCACTCTGACCTCGCCCCTCCCTGCCCCCTTATCAGCGCACCCCCCTCTCCCTCCTCTCCTTTCTCCTCCAGACCTCTTATCTTACACCAGATAAACGTAAGTCGGTAAGCCCCACCTATACCTTTGCCTCAAACCTAACAAGTCCATTAACCCGGTAGCTGCGGGGGTCATATTCTTAGGTTAGGTTAAGTTAGGTTAGGTTAAAGGCCCCTCTAAGTAAAATAATGAGAAAGAATCATCACTCACGCAAACCATTTCATAATATATATCAACGCATTTGTGATCAGTTTATGCATCATCTATTTTGGGGGGTTTATATCATGGCAAAAATGTGGCCCGTCGCTGCTACACGCTAAAGCCACAAATTTGGTCCGTCGCTGCTACCGGGTTAACAATATATTCAGCTTTTGACGGTGTTTTTTTTCCTACCTCTGCTCTCCGTTCCTCGCCACTTAACCCCAACTTCGTGGTTATAAATCTTTTTCTATATCGTCTACATCTCCGTCTCACCCTCACTCCCCACGTATATCAATTTCCAGTTCACAACTTTCCACACGCTGTAGTTTTATCTCCCGAAGGAACAATAAATGACAGTGGAAGTGCCAGCCATGACTCCCTCCTCCTCATACACCAGCTTCCTTTCCTTTACTCCACATGCTGTCTTTCCACAAGCTACAGGGTCATATTCTTAAACATTTCGGCCCCCAAGCACACACATTTGTCAAGGCTTTCGTAGGAGTTTTGGGCATTTCCAGAGGTAGTTTTATGACCCTGATGGTAGTGTGACCCTTCTTCTGTACCATGAACCTCAAGTAAGACTCATTAAAACCCGATTGATTCCCTTTTAGGCCTTTGGAAACAGTTGTGGGAAGCGGTAGCGTTTGAAAATACCGACTATAGTTTCATCTACAAAACGAACAGGAAAAATGAGTGGAAGTGCTTGTCATAACTCCCTCCTCATCATACCCCGACAACACAACATCCACAGACACTTAATCCTTGTACAACCTTACTTTCCCTGACTCTCATTGGCTCAACTTTTCCTTTGCTTTCCTCCCCATGGCCAGCTTCCTCCTCCATCACCACGGGGAGACGAAGCCAAAAGACAATGGAGGTGGATGCTGTATGACTCACCCTCGCCTGCATCTCTTCTTTTCTTAATACTTTTTTTAGGTCAGTGTTTTATCTTAACCCCCGAAGGAAATGAGGAGCCGGATCTTGACATATTGATTTTTTTTTACTTGAGAGAGAGAAATTGATAGGATGATTCAGCCTTACGTTAATCTTTTTATTTTTATTTTTGTTTTATCTTTGAAGTATCACGGTCCCTCTCTCTCTCTCTCTCTGGTCTGGCTATCTATGTAACTGGTCTGGTTATCTATGTAATTCTCTGGTCTGGTTATCTACGTAATTCTGGTCTGCTTATCTATGTAAAAAATCAATGTAATTCTCTCTCTCTCTCTCTCTCTCTCTCTCTCTCTCTCTCTCTCTCTCTCTCTCTCTCTCTCTCTCCTGCGGACCCTCACACCGTATACACTCTTCCTCCACGCACGTAAATATAAGTGCTGAAACAAAAAGTAGAGAAACAGTTATATATTCTATTTGTGGGGCGGGAAACAAAGAAATTACTCAGCATGTGTTTGGTGCCCTCCCTGTCGTCGCTATCTCGCTGGCATCCTTCCCCACCACCACCCCCACACACGAACCCTCCACCGTCTCCTCCTTCCCTTACCCAACCCCCCACTCTCCTCTCTTCACAGTATCTCTCTCTCCCTCCACCATCCATATCATATTGTATCCTCTCCTCCCTTCACTAGCTATCTTTTCTCTCCTCTCTTTCGTTCATCATGCATATTTCTTCCAACCCTCTCATCTTCTCTCTCCACGATATCTTTCCCTCCTTATCTCTCTCTCTCTCCTCCTTTCATCATCTATATTTCTGCTTACCCTATCATCTCCCACTACTGTCTCTTTCCTTACTCTTCTCCTTCCTCCGCCATCAGTACACTATCATCTCTCTCTCTCCACTATCTCTTTCCCTTCTTCTTTCTTCCCTTCACTGTCTATTTTCCTGCTTATCCTCTCATCTCCTCCCTCCACCATCATCCCTCTGCCTCTTCTCTCTCCTCCAGCTTCGCCCACACTCTCATCTACTCCCTCCACAATCTCTTTCCTTCTCCTCCTCGCCCCAGCATCCCCTCCTTCTCCTGACCCGTCATCCCTCTCTCCAACCACCCCTGTCTGTTTTCCTCACCAAGCCCTCCCTCTCTCATTCCTCACCTTCCACTCTCACCAGCCCTGACCACTTTCCCTTTCGTAAGCGACGCATCATCCCCCCCCCCCCCCCCATCTCTCTCTCTCTCTGGCAAAACTCATGGACGTACTGCCGACGCTGGTGCCACGTCTTACACAACACTCACTAGATATCTATCCTCCAGAGCAGACCCTTGACACCGGCGCTATCTCTCATCGTGGAGGTCTAGTTCGCGTGTTTCACCTTCTTGTATCAGTGGCGGCGATATCTCCCGCTGGTGATATTAGGCAACTGGTCACTCATTACCTGCTATACGATAATGCATGTATCACCCCTTTACAGTGTCCCACGCGGGAGGTCTTGTTCGTATCGGTATACATTACATCAGCACTTTATTCCCATTAGTGGTATTTGGCAACTATACAGGGTTTGACAGCGACATTCCAAATTACTACACAAACTTCCCCCTGTTCGTGGAATGTTTCCAGGAATGCCTCACTTGTTGAAACTCTTTCATTTCCCGGAGTTATATTTAGGACACAGCTTATCCAAATGTCGCTTTTCCTTCCATTTATATCTTGTCCTTGTAAATGCCCCCCCTTCGAGGTTGACCTACGTAACCAAGGTCCTCGATTTCTCATACTCAGGAAATTACAGGTTACATGTAACTGGAGCGCTCTTTCATCAGTGTATCCGGAGATGCAAGCCAGCGGCCACGCACGCAGCCAGCCTGACGGGCAGCGAGACGGGGTGCCGCAGGGCCGCCTCACCGCAGCCTCTCACCGCCCCAGGCCGCGTGACCTCACCTATCCAAACCTTGTTGACATTTAGCTTTCGTATCGATTTATTGCTGGTGTACACAGACGACCCGAGGAGCAGCGCCTCCACTCCCGCTCTCCCCGCTGCGTTACGACGGAAGAACCAACTCACGACTGTCATAAAAAGCGGCGACGCTGTTGCGAAATGAACACCAAGGACACCGAGGCTTCCGAAAACTCGAAAGCCTTAAATAATCTGAGCCACAAGGTTACAGGCCTAACTGATTCATTTTATCTTGTTCGACCGCAGCCTAATGGTTACCACTTTTAGATTACGCCTTCCAAGAGTATTACAGATGCTTCCTCTGTAAAACACGGACAAACACAGAGATGGTAGATACGTTACATATACCACACACAATATTACTGCGCTGCTTTTCTCTAATCGCGGGAACTGGTGCCCGTGAGTCACCGGCCTCAACAAAGACATTCGGCGAGGGAGAGGGATTGGAACTGTCACAGGATCATCTGGTGAACAAAAGGCCTTAAAAAAAAAAAAAACGTTGTAGATGACGCAGTGTCCCTAAATAACATAAAAAAACAAGTATATTGAGCTAATGCCAGACTCTAGGTTAGAGCTTCCTTCCTTCGTGTGTTAAGGTTAAGGGAAGTGTGTGGAGTGTCCAGACTGCCATGCCCGTGGGAGGGCGGGGCACGAGAGTCTGTCATGCTCCTCAGTGCTGCCCTGCTTCCACTGAGGCCCCGGCTTCAATCACAGAAGCACGGACGCGAGGATGCTGCACGGGCCAGCCAATGCACGAACACCAATGATCACCCGATTACCAGGTGTTATTTGCTTCAAGAACACCCACACACACCCACACCCACACCCACACACACACACTAAGACAGCTCGATACAAAGGAGCACAAAACCCAGCCACTCGTCATGCTTTCATTGTTGTTCCAGGCCCTGACCACAGACCCTGACATTGGCTGCGTCTACATGTGTCGCTCATGACATTTTTATATCACACAAGATATCAGAGGCCTAAGGCACCACGGATAATCAAGGTGGTGCGATCTACGGGCAGATAGATTAATTAATTAATAACTTTACACACCCACACCCACATCTATCTCTCTCTATATATCTATCTATCTATCTACATATCACGCCTCACAACTCTACGCTATCAAAGGGGAAATGAAGCCACCCGTACAACCTCAAGCATAACAAGATGTGCAGTCACACATGCCTGTCACCGGCCCTATGCGCGCCGTCCGTGACTGCGGCAGGAACCAGGTGGTCACGGCCTGCAGAATTTAAGCAACCTAGACCTTGGGTTTAGGGCAAGAACATGAGTGGCTTGCAAGGCCCGTAAATCCGGTGAATGGAGAAGAGGGTTCCGCCATACAAGTTTTTAGGATGCACCCAGCAGGAGAGAGGCGGACTGAATCGAAGGCAAGGGGAAGGAAAGTGACTGCAACTTCTTTGGCCTTCATTTCGCCGGATCTTTGGCAATATGTTGGCTTAATGAGGCAGCTGGGGGCCATGAATCAGTGGGGGCTCTATGTAGCTACACTAGGGGAGCAGAGCCGCGGTGTCTGCTGTGGGACTCTTAACAAGCCACTGCTTCCACTGCGGGCACAGACAGCCACGCAACCAGAGTCAACCGGAGACTTGCATGCTGAAAGACGTGTTTATGTTGGTGGACGGCCGCTGTCACTCAACCTGCCTCCTTAAAGTGTTGTCAAGGGGAACTTACTCCATGGTGGCGGCGGTGTGGGCCTCGGCCGCCTGCGGGGTACACTGCTCCACCACTGGCCGGCACACCCTCACTGACCGCGTTATCAGGGCCCTGGCACTCTAGGTTTGTTATCGCCGAGTGGAATCTGTATCACCCCGAGGAGCCGTGTGTGCCTTGAGAACGTGACCGCCACTACACTGGATTATGATGACTCTCCTCTGCATTCATTCATGTACACACACACACACACACACACATACACACACACACACAAAAGCTTCAACAAGACGTTTCGACCAGCGCGTGCACTGAATTTTATAAACTATCAATCAATAAAAAGGTAAAATTGTTAATAGAGGTTGTTAAATAATCATACTAATCTCGAATATCTGTGTTCATTGATAACACTTCACTTTGTTATCAGGCTCCAGCTACAATCAATCACTGGTACACAATCACTCCCCCCCCCCCCCCCCACACACACACACACATACACACAACCTCCTCATGCAGACAAACCTGATAAAAGCAAGTAACAGGAAATACATAAGTGGATCCGGACCGACTCATTCGCTTTATACAACGTTGAGTTAATACACCGAAGCAGGAGTTGAGATATCCGACTGCTGTTGCTAGAGAGAGAGAGAGAGAGAGAGAGAGAGAGAGAGAGAGAGAGAGAGAGAGAGAGAGAGAGAGAGACACACACACACACACCTTGATCTTGCATGCATCTCACACACACACAAAAAAACAAAGAACACAGATTTGTACGAAACATGCGCACCAGAACAGAAGAAAATATAATCTTACTTTTACCGAATCAGGTGTGTATATATACTTCTCAACTGAATGACGCCCTCAAACTTACACTTATGAGTCCTGCGACACTTTTAACTTACGGGATATCATTCACTAGAGGGAGACCTACTCTAAGCATCCATACGTAAAAATTAAACAGGGTAACTATGAGCCGGTTTCACAGTCCAACACAGTGTCTTCGTAACAGCCCGAACCAAACAATAGAATCCCATACAATCCAAAATGGGGAGGTCTTCGATGCCACACTAAATACACAAGACTTTTCCTGAATAGTTTCGTCAAATTTGCGAACTTAAATATAAACACCAGACCCTATACAAGGAAATTTCGAAGGCTCTGGTATTGGTTTGGGAGCTTATACTAACCCATCATGAGGAACTGTGAAACTGGCCCTAAGACTCGTAATCTCAGACGCTTTCGGCTCTCATAGCAAATATTTTCAACGGCAACAAAGGATACTAGTCAGGTTCTCACGCGTATTCTTTCACATGCACGGTGCAGAAGCCTTATCATACCATCACTAGGCTTATAAAACAACCCACGGAAATACCCCAAACAGCCACTACCAAAGCCTTACCAAATGTGGGTGTGCGAGCCTCGAAATGTTTAAGAATATGAGCCTCAACTTCAACTACTTATAAACACGTAGAACACTCACACTTGTGCAGATTTCTCCCTCGCACCATTGCCAGGCCACTACCAAGACCTTGAACTGTCATAACACACGCCAAATAAAGAAACATGAATCACTAACGAACGCCAACGGAAGGACGCAACGAAGAACAGCCCGCAGCACAGAGAACGAGAATACCAGTGAACGGGGAACAGCTGACTGGCGAAGTGTGACTGGGTGGAGGGGGGGGGGGCAGCCACTTTAGACTTAACACCTGTGAGCACTTACCTCCACGCCCTGCCCACAGCCGCTGACCCGACATGCCTTTCACCCTAAGAAAACATTGACGAGTCCTTCATTTATATTCTGAGGGCTCGGCGTGTAGCGTAGAGAGAGTGAGAGAGAGAGAAACAAAACCCTCGTCGCCCAGAATACGCTTTGGACAGATCTATTGTCTCGCATCCCTGCAGTATATATAGATAGATAACCTTGATGCGGGAAAAAAAAAGTTATAAAAAAGATGTGTGTGCGTGTGTGTGTGTGACGGGTGCGGAGAGAGAACAGGATCTGGAGGTGGGCAGGGATGGGCAGGGCGGGAAGGCGGGTAGGAAGAAGCAACGCGGGGCTGGCATGAGGAGGCTGAGGCTGAGAGGAGGAGGAGGAGGCGGAGGAGGTGTGGGGCAAGAGGCCAGAATGAGTGGTGACGTCATGCGGCGGCGGTCATCATCCACTCTCACTTTCAGCCCCTCACGTCCCCGATCAGCCACAATTACTACCGTCCAGGATCATCTGCCGACACTCTCGTCTCCCTAACCTGTGCCCGGACGCGTCACCAAGACATTCTATCAATTCTACGACAAAGACACCGGCCTCTATAGTATCAATTTAGTCTATTACATGGATTCAAGCTTCAACAAGTCTTCCTATCCACTAACTGGCCAACTATATATGCCTAGATGTTTCACTAAGTTTTCCTATTCACAAACTAGCTTCTATATATTCCAATACACTTTACCAAGTTATCCCTATCACATGAATGGCCTCTATATATGCCTAAACGCTTCACTAAGTTTTCCTATCCACTAACTAGCTGTTATCCCTATCACATGAATGGCCTCTATATATGCCTAAACGCTTCACTAAGTTTTCCTATCCACTAACTAGCTAATATATGTTCCAATACACTTTACCAAGTTATCCCTATCACATGAATGGCCTCTATATATGCCTAAACGCTTCAGCAAGTCATCCTTATCAACTAACTAGTCTCTCTATAGGTCAATACGCTTCACCAAGTCATTGCTATCACCTAATTCACCTCTTTATATGCCTAGAAGCTTCACCAAATCGTTCTTATCACGTAAATGGCCTCTATATATGCCTAGACGCTTCACTAAGTTTTCTTATCAACTTAGTAACCTTAGTAACCTTTCTATAGGTCAATGAGTTTCACCAAGTCATTGTTATCACCTAATTCACCTCTTTATATGCCTAGAAGCTTCACCAAATCGTTTTTATCACTTAAATGGCCTCTATATATGCCTAGACGCGTATCTTATCAACTAAGTAGCCTTTCTATAGGTCAATGAGTTTCACCAAGTTGTCCCTATCACCTAGCTGGCCTCCATACATGCTTAGAA
Organism: Eriocheir sinensis; assembly: GCF_024679095.1. NCBI lineage: Eukaryota > Metazoa > Arthropoda > Malacostraca > Decapoda > Varunidae > Eriocheir > Eriocheir sinensis. The sequence continues at coordinate 22,232,204 of NC_066511.1, forward strand.
GTTTCATTAGTCCCCCGATCTGTTATATATAAACTTTTTTTTTTTTTACAGCTCAAGGGCAACATAAAGGAAGTGTAGAAAAAAAAGCCCGCTAACCACCGCTCCTAAACTGGTGACTTCGACTGTTTTTCGTCTAATTTGTATGAGATGCTCACTTGTATGCATGTCCTTCCCTTTCTGGACAGCGAGGGGAAGACCAGGGCCTGTTGTGCTCTCTCTCTCTCTCTCTCTCTCTCTCTCTCTCTCTCTCTCTCTCTCTCTCTCTCTCTCTCTCTCTCTCTCTCTCTCTCTCTCTCTCTCTCTCTCTCTCTCTCTCTCTCTCTCTCTCTCTCTCTCTCTCTCTCTCTCTCTCTCTCTCTCTCTCTCTCTCTCTCTCTCTCTCTCTCTCTCTCTCTCGTCCGTTGTTTTTGTTATTGTTTCTGCTGCTGCTGCTGATGGTGGTGGGAGAAAGAAAGAATGAAAGAAGGAAAAGTTGCGATATAAGAGGAAGAGGTGAAGGAGAGGGGAAGATTATGAGGAGGATAAGAGGGGACGGGAGAGAAGATGAGGAGGGAGAGAGGGGCGTAAAAAAAGGATGACAGAATGGAGAAGAGGTAATGGTATCTATTACAATGGTGGTGAGGAGAGGAGAGGAGAGAAGAGGGGAGATGAGGAGAGAGAAGAAAATATGAGGGAGGGAGAAAAAAAAGCGATGCGATACGAGAGGAGGAGGATGGTAGGTGGTGATGTAAGACGAGGAGAGAAGAGAAAGAGGAGGAGAAGGAAGATCAGCTGTAGTGGTGATGAGGATGGTGGTGGTGATGGTGATGGTGATGAAAGCGGCGGCGGCGGCGGCGGCGGTGGGGGTGGTTGGGCAGTGTTGAGAATAATTACTTTTGTGACACGAACTCAAATCATGAACAAAACCAATGCAACACACACACACACACACACACACACAGCTGATGGGGTGGTTGTGGTGGTGGTGCTGCTGCTGATGATGATGATGATGATGAGGAGGAGGAGGAACCTAGCCCAGTCAACCAAACCCCGTGTGGTGGTGGTTGGCTCAGCACCTGCCGACCCAAACACCTGTGACCTGCATGTTTCTCGCCCACTCACACACAAAAAAATGGCTTGCTAACTGAAACTGATGACTTCAAGGCAAAAAAGAAAAAAAGCTCAATATTTCCGGAATGAAAGAAAAAAAAAGTTCTTCCCTGACCTACTGAATAATGAATGTTTCAAGTCATCGTTTAGATAAAAAATAAATAGATAAAAAACTAATAAAACTCACACTCAACCTGCAACAGTCAAAAAAAAAAAAAAAAAAAAAAAAAAAGAATTGCAGCAACCTCAGTGTTTTAAATTAATGAATAAAGAACTTTTTTACATGGTGAACTTCTTTACATGGTAATATTTTATATTAAGAAAGCTCATTTATTACTGACCTTTTACCTTTATGAGTTGCATGTATTTAGAAAGAAAATATGAGTGGAAGTTGCTCTTCATCTTTAAAGTGTGACTACATTTTGCTCTTCCTCTTTACATACTAATCCTTCAAAACATGGAAACTCGTCCGTTTTGCTCTCATAACGAAGACTGATTAAAGACTGGACACTTTTATTTCCCTTTTTACACATAAATAACTATTGCTCTGTCTTTTTACCGTAAACAAGCCCCATGATTCACCCGATGCGAAGCGAATTTGGGTTGAACTAAGGTGTGGAGGACACCTGCCTCAGGTGTGCCAGGTGACTCACGCCTCACCTACACGAGCCTCCACAGCGCCACGTCGACCTCAGCCCGACACACACACACACACACACACACACACACACACACACACACACACACACACACACACACACACACACAGATAAACACAGGAAAAGAGAGAGAGAGAGAGAGAGAGAGAGAGAGAGAGAGAGAGAGAGAGAGAGAGAGAGAGAGAGAGAGAGAGAGAGAGAGAGAGAGAGAGAGAGAGAGAGAGAGAGAGAGAGAGAGAGAGAGAGAGAGAGAGAGAGAGAGAGAGAGAGAGATTTACATAGATATTAGACCCAAATCAGACCACACAGACCCCCCATGGGTCCAGAGAGGTAGGAGAGAGAGAGAGAGAGAGAGAGAGAGAGAGAGAGAGAGAGAGAGAGAGAGAGAGAGAGAGAGAGAGAGAGAGAGAGAGAGAGAGAGAGAGAGAGAGAGAGAGAGAGAGAGAGAGAGAGAGAGAGAGAGAGAGAGA